>NW_912663.1:0-1226 GCF_000209065.1 Trypanosoma cruzi | reverse complement strand
TTTCTCCGATGGCGTTGGCGAGCAGTCCCACACAATCCAATCAAGGTGGCACGCCGGACAGAATGGCGTCCGTCAATCAATAAAAAATGCGACACTGAAAAGGAGCAGAGAAGAGGTGGCGCATGCGATTGCCAGTGACAACCGTAAGCAATCCCGCCAGCACCAACTGAGGTGCCGAGGAGCACGTTTGTGTAGAACTGGCCATCAGGCAGAGAGGACAAATAAAACAAAAGGGCAGCAAACCCTCTCGTTCAATGTCTCCTGACCGCGGCACCAGAATCAAAATACCATGGACGATAAGAGCGGCAACGCCTTCTCCAAAACATCTTGTCAAGAAGCCGCAGGATCTCAGGAAGAGAAGAAGGCAGCGGCGGCAGCCACAGCGGGAGAGGCAATAAAACGGCTGGCAGGCACCTTCACGTCGACGTGCACACCACATCCGAGTGGGCTGGGAGCACTGATCGAACCGCTCGGAAACACACGCATCAAATACGCAAAGCAAAGTCGCAGTGAATCGACAGGAACCCCCCGCCCAAAACAAATTTAAAAAGCAGCGTTTTTCAAGGGGGATCCGCTTTTCCGACGGCGGCACGGACGCCTCGCAGGAATTTCTTGCAAATCTCCCTTCGCAGGTCCGCAAGAAAACGCAGCGGAATATAAAGAGAGCGCAACGACGCAAAAAAAAAAATAATCCTCCTAACCGACCAGGTGGCAGGCCGCCCTCGCGCAAGTGGACAAAACACAACTTCACTCCGGTCTTGTCGTGGTGGTCGTCTCGCAACATTTTTTTCATTTTCTTCGCAGTGCACATCCCCCCCCCACACACACACACATCAGTTGTTCGGGCCATGTTCCTGCGGCCAAACATCGCGCTGCTGGATCCCGCGGCACAGTCCTCGGCACAGAAGTGAGGGGAGGAAGAGGGACCGCAGGAGGTGCGAGCAAATCCGAATTCGGTGGCGGTCGCTGCAGTGAAGGTTGACGTCCCACGCGGTGTCCATTTTCTAGGTCCGGTCCTCACCGTGCCATGCTCCCAGCGTGCGGTGCGCCGGCCGCTCCGAACATCCACACGTGCTTGCGTCTCACCGTCGCTCCCAGCCCCGTTCGTTGGCTGCATCAGGGATGCCGCCATCCGGAGACGGGCATAAGGACGTTGCATCCAACAAAAACCTCAGAGGCACCCGCTGGGCCAACGACAACAGTCACTGCGGGATGTGTGACCCTTC
>NW_912662.1:0-1226 GCF_000209065.1 Trypanosoma cruzi | reverse complement strand
AATCTTCTTGGGTGCGTGCGTTCTCAGCGTCCACGCCACTCCACAGCGTGTGAAACAAAGAGATTCTGCGCATTTGTCCGTGTGTTTTTCAAAGCCTAAACTTGCGGAGCTGCCTTGCGATACGAGAGAGTCTGAAGAAAGCAACGGCAGAGAGAGGCAGATAGCACACACGCAAATTACCCATATCATCCCACACACACACACACGCAGCCGCGGAATGGGTGCACTCAACCACAAAATCAAAAAGGAAAACAATAAAACAAAAAGCCGAAGCGTGGGACGACCAGCGCACACACACTCTCATTACTCCCGTAAAGCAAAACACACACACAGAGGGAGAGAGCAAGAGGTCGCCCACTCAATGCAATAAAAACAAAACAGAACAGTTACGGTGCTCCGCCCACGCAGCCAGGCAGGACGGCAGCGGTGCGTGTCGTGCAAAAGAGAGCACCAACGGGTCTGCATGGGTGTGCATGCATATATACAATGGGCACATTATGTGTGTGCTTCGTGGGGTGAGGTGAGGGCGAGAGTCCATGCAAGGGGACACACACAGAGAGAGAAGGACGAGTGTGTGTGCGGGCGGTGCACGGCTCTCTCAGACTCATTCTCACGCGGCCGCCACCGCAGCCGCAGCCGCACACGCAACAAGAAGAAGAAGCAAAAGAGGGGAGGTGGTGTGGGAGACCGCGGTGCTGCTGTCACTCTCGTCAGGCGTCCTCGTGGCACTTGTTTGAGCGGCGGTGACTGTTCCTTTTTTTTGTGGTGATGTCTCACTGGGTAAAGAAGCAACTTTGGTATTGGCAGCGTTGTGGTCACCTGTTTCTTTGTGGTTAGGCCGTGGATCATCGTCATTACTATCATCCACCGTACTCTGAGCATCGTCACTGCCATTTGTAGAGATGGATGGTGCTGTTGTTTCCGCAAGGCTTCCGCTATCGGTAATCTCTGCCAAAGTTGATTTGTCTCTCTCTGGCTCTTGTTGCTCTGCCGTACCTTCCCCTGAAAGCTGTTTCAGTGCTTCGGGTGCCGTTTCTTTTTGTGACGGTGCGTTTTCCTTCATTTGTTCTGTTGACACCTGTGAGAGATTTGGTGCTGGTAAGCCTTTTCCTTTTTCTGGAACTGTCGCTGCTGGTGATGCTTTTGGCGGTGGTACTGCCGATGTTATTGTTTTTGTTGGAGGTGGTGGTGGTGGAAGAGGTGGTGGTGGTAATGGTTCTGTCATA
>NW_912661.1:0-1226 GCF_000209065.1 Trypanosoma cruzi | reverse complement strand
CTGGGTGCTGCTGAGGAGCCGGCAAGCTACGCCGAGCTGTGCCCTTCTTGAGAACAGTGTCTCACTGAGTGTGCTCAGCCTTTGCAACACCGAGATGCAGGATGCTGCGCTGGAAAAAGTTGGCGAGGGACTCTCACGCAATACTGCGCTTCATACTTTTGTGGCGAGTGGCAACGCGTTTACAGCGTCGGGTATAGCGGCTTTTGCACGTCTCATACACCACAATGTGACGCTCAAAAATTTGGACCTTTCGACGGAAGCGCTTTGCCATGATGAGGCTGTGTACGCAGACACGCACCGTCTTTTATCGGGTGTGGGACGGCTGGATTCTGTACAGCTTTAGCGGTGTTTAGAGAAAATATTCTTCACCCTCTTGAATTATCGTTACACCACTAATGGGCATCTTCAACTGTGAGTATGCGTGCGTTTTTTTGGCTTTTTTGTCGGCCACACTTTGCATCAAGCGCTTCTGCTGCGGTTGCCGCTTTTACCACACCTCTGATGCTGTTTACTGTCTTTTTTTTTTTTTTTTTGCAAGTGTCTTGCTTGTGTCCCATGCACAAATTTGTGGGAAAGGCGGATGCTCCTCGACGACAAAAAGAGGTGAATGATGTCTGGAGGGAGCTCGGTTGCCGAGCAGTGGGGCGTCGAGCGCGTTTTACTTGCTGCGTTCGCCGCCAACGCCGCCGTCAAGCATCTATGGCATGGCCGCAGAAGGGATATACAGCGTCACCAAGGAGCCGCGGCGGCGGCTCGATGACCCTGCGACCCACCGGGACATCAAGGCGATGCTGGAGAAGCAGCCGTCTGTTTCGTTGGCTGTTGCCCGCGTGATGCACGAGCCGGCACCGCTGCGGCGCACGGCCGTGAATGTGGATGGCCGGGTGGAGGAGCAGGTGGTGCCTCACCCGGAAGCCCCACCCTGCTGCTGCCGTCGGGGTGGCGCATTTGTGCATGAGAGCTTTCCTTCAAATTACTATACACATGGTTCTTCTTTTGTCGTGTTGTTGGCGCTTGTGCCACTGTGCGGCGGTGAATATTTTTCCTTTTGTTTTTGCTTGGTGAGCGCAGAGGTGGTGCCTGTGGGGCGGGTGGCGCCATGACCGTGACGGAGCGAAGGTGTGTGCTGCCGGCGATGGGAGAGCTGCGCGTGACTGCGGCGACGAGGGTTCATGAGCGGATGGTCGTCACGCTCGAACCGCAGGCGGAGGAGGAGGGCGCCGAAC
>NW_912660.1:0-1226 GCF_000209065.1 Trypanosoma cruzi | reverse complement strand
ATGTGAAATGCGCCCCGACGATCAATGGATGAATACGGGACAGCTGCACCACACACCGCCAAACCTCAACACGACTCGCCGCGTGCGTGAGCAACGCCTCCAGCAACAGGGCGCCCCCGCCAACATGCCGGTCTACGGGACGATTGCTTGGACCTTTGATTTTAGCGCTGGTATCTCCGCCCTCACAAAAAAGGTACGACTGCAGCATTTTGGTAAGCGAGTCCGCCTTAAATACAGAGATAAGAAACGCCGCTGCCGGTGCAAATTCGTCACAGGATGCATCCAAAAGAATATCTCGTAACAAAGGCAGTTCTAAAGCCTCTTTTATCACATCAAATGCATGAGGGCAGCGGCGGTAGGGAGTGGTGGACACAAGCACCCCAAAGGAAGAAAGCACAAGGTCCTTGAAGAAGTGAGAAGTGGTGGCCGTAGCAGCAGACATGTCACCCACCGCGGGCAGCTTATTTGGAAGCTGCAGGGCATATATTAGTACGTCGTGGAGAAATGACAGGGTCCGACCACTCTGTGACGCCAGTGACGAGAATGACTGGCGATTTTGATGTGGTTCTTCTGCGTATTTAAAGTTGTGCTGCAAATTACGTAAAAGAGACGATACAAGTGCGGCCGCAGCAGCGCGGACACGTTGTTCAGGACTCCATAAGAATGGCGTAAGAAGTGGATGAATAAAATGCGGATCCCTGGCATCGACTTCCGGGAAGAGCGCCGGCAAATACCGCATGGCGTTAAATGGTACATTGCTAAAACGCGTCAGTGCCGCTGTCAGCAGGTACAAAGCTGCCATATTCAACTCTGCGTAAAGGTCCAGAGAAATTGTAGGGCCTTTCAACAACTTCTTGCCACCTTTTCCACGTTGCGCCGCGCCATAAGTTGAGAGCCGCACCACGGCGTCCACTGCAACCCGAAATGTTTCTTCCGCTGTCTGCATTTCCTGGCCCGGATTCTCATTCTCCGTGCTTTGGCGGTTATTCTGATCGTGACGGCGGAAGGGTCGCGTCACCGGTGTGGTGCGACCACTACTCTCTTGTGAGGAAAATTCGCCAGGAGACCCCGCCGATGGCCGTGCGGTAGCAAAGCAGTACAAAGCCATCACCCTCAGAAGAAGCAAAATGCGCCTCAGTCATCACCCGCTCGTCGTTATTTCCAGCTGCCGCGGACATTTTTAGTGAGTGCATAAAACTGTTCAGTTTCGACACAGCCCCCAAATA
>NW_912659.1:0-1226 GCF_000209065.1 Trypanosoma cruzi | reverse complement strand
TCACGGAGAAACCGAGTGGCTCCGCAGGCTGAGACGCGACGAGGACCCCACATGCATCGCGGACGCGGTCGGACCGCCCGACGCCTCCAGCAACACGCCGTCAAGCACCACCGCGCTCGACAGCAGGTCCACGCCGCCGCCAACGTACACCGCCGACCCGCCTGCCTGCAACGACCTCAGCACAGTGTTGCTCACACGCAGCTGCGTCTGCAACAACGACGTCGCGTGCAGCACAAGCGGCGACGCCACCGCGTCCGTCAGCCCGCTCAGCTGCGAGTAGCGCATCGGCCCCGCCGTCACAATCGTCGAGTCACGAACCGTCACGTTCGTGTGTGCCGGCAGGTTGTGCACAAACACAAGCGAGCAGTAGTCGCCGGACAGCCCGCTCACGCTCACCTCCAGGCTCCGGTCACTCGCCGGCTGGCCGCCGTAGCCCCGCACGTAGATCTGCGCACCGCCGTCGCACACGCAGTTCCTCAGTTCGATGCGCAGCGCGCCGGGAAGCATCGCCGGCACGTCGAACACCACAGCCACGCCGTTCGTGAAGTACACGCCGTCCATCAGCAACGTGTCCACGGCGCGGCCAACCGTGATGGCTCTGTCCACCGTGCCGCCCCGCAGTCGCAACACCACCGCATGCACCGCGGGCATCCACGCCGCCGCCGCAACCAACGCCAACACAACGAGCAGCGCCGCACGCACAGCCAAAATGGCCCTGCGCCGCATACGGTGCCGGCCGCGCGGACACGCACCCGCCGCAGACCACATCCACCGACCCAAACACGTACCAATAGAGCTGTCGTGGCGTGTCGCACTCGCCCCGTCCACCATAACTCTTGTCTAGCAAATCCCCTTCTACAGATGGAAAATCCAACAACACTATTCCGCCAATTCGTTATCCCACTATTAAACCTAATACTGCAAGTAACTCCTAACACCTTGAAACGATAGTTGTGATTGTCAATCCAAAATATCTCTAACTGCACGGTCAGAGGAAAAAAAGGCAAAAACAACAGTAGCTAAACACAGTGGCACACAGAGAGATCCGGCCACGAACAGTCCTCGTCACAGCACAAACACCGAAAAGAAGACGCGCAGATGCAATCACGCCGCCAACACCATCGCCCTCCCTCATCGAACAGCACCGCACTAAATCGCGCCGTGGATACCCTGTGAATTAGCGGCAATGGAGCAGCATACACGGAACAGCATCAGAATTTCATCCT
>NW_912658.1:0-1226 GCF_000209065.1 Trypanosoma cruzi | reverse complement strand
TACTCACTCCTCTTGGGGGATGTGATTTGAATTGTGGACGGACGGTCCTTCATACCTCGCTGCACTCGCGTCTGGATCCGCTGCGCTATTGTATGACTCCACCACGACAAATGATCTCCCTGTGGAGGTACATCGTGCAGCAACTGGCAGCCTCGCATGCTCATATGGGGCAGACTGCCTTGCGATCGAAAATGTTTTTAGACATCTCATACCTCCTTGTCTGGGAACATCCCAATCGCCCACACGAATGCTGGAGGAAACGGACTCTCTCTCGGCAATGGAGGCACCCCGCGTTGCCCACCGACCGTGCGAGACCGCGTTACTGAGCAAATTTGGATTATGCTGCTTTCCTTGGTGAAGCGAGGTCACCCTGTGGATTTTATATTTTCCCATCACACTGCGGTATTCCACGCAGTGAGGCCGCTGACAAACAAGCCACGATTGCACGATTCCTCTCGCAGGACTGCGTCAATGCCTGGCACGTGGACTTCCTCACTGCAGTGAAGCGGTTATAATGGAAGGATGCCCAGGAGGAAAAGGAAGGCGCACACACCGCGTGACAGGCGCCTGTCGGTGTGGCGAGGACTCTATTCCTGGTGTTGACCCGGACATTGGTCCCCGAGTGGCGGCACTGCGCACAGACGCGATGCGACTCCTGCCCACTCTTCGACAGGCCTGCACGCGCCCTGCGGATCACAAGGAACCCTCTGTGTCGGTGGCGCCGTCCCTCCCTCACTGCGGTGGCCGGCCCGCCTCTGCCTCCGCCGGAACCTCTTCCCGACGTGAGCACCGCGACTCCTTGTCGACCAGCGAGCGGCGGATTGACGTCCTCCTGCCCAACCTGCGGCAGAGTGCGCTTGTCCGTCCACAGTATGAGGGCACATGCCGGACGTGCTCAGCCTGGCGTTATAATAGTTTGCGAGGGCCTCCCATGCGGATGCCACAATGGCGCCACCGTCTTCCTAACGGGTGCCTCGCGCGCAGGTTGCCGCCAAAGTTGCCAAGCATGCCAGCAGGCAACACACGCAGGAAGCACAAACGCGGGTACTCGAGATGGACCAGGCTCTTCCGCCATCGCCTCATCACGGACGCCACGGGCTGCTGATCCTCGACGGACCACGGGAAACTCCGCCTCATCCACTGCGGGAATGCCCTCGTCGTTGGGAACTGGGACTGCGACTGTTTGTGGCTACCCCAGCCCGCACGACGGAATACTTGCCACTTTT
>NW_912657.1:0-1226 GCF_000209065.1 Trypanosoma cruzi | reverse complement strand
CTTGTGGAGAGACGGCCCTCCACACGGCGTCGGAAGAAGAAATGCCCGCACTGTGACGCCACACTGGTGGGACACACGAACCACATCGGTCACTGTCGGTGCCTTCATCCGGAACACCCTCCACCGCTTCCCGACCTCCACCGCGATTGCTGCGACACGGTCTTCCCCACACAAAAAAAGCTCCGCAGAGAAATCGCTGCACACAAAACCCAGACGCTGATCGGCACCGCAGCAGCAGTGCCAGAAGGCAATCACTGCTACCGCAGGATCAGCCAGCCTCCACAAGCGCAACAATTAGCCCGCAGAAAACACTGCACCATCTGCTTCCAGAATGTACAGACGCTCTGGCTGTGCGCCAACGGCTGGGCAGTAAGAAGGACCTTTGCACCAAAAGGTTCTCCCAATGGCAGCTGCCTCATAGCAGGAAACTCATGTCGCTGCTCGACCACCTCCTCGGCACCCTGGTGACATCGTGTGGCTAGACATGTCGGTAAGAGCAGGGAAAAATAATAATAATGAGCATTCCCGCCACTATAGAGACGTGGTGCATCTTGCGATCGCGCTGGCGGCTCTCCTGTTCCACCGCTGTTTTTGCGCAACAATTCATCACAGTCATTTTTGTGGTTTGGTCGGCCCCGTGTTGTGCTCCGGGTTCTCCTCCTTCATCGCCCTGCGGTGCTTCATTCGCCGTCCCTGGCACCTGTGACTGTCCCGTGACGGTTTGTTCCGAAGCCTGACTGCCCTGGGAGGTCCTCCCGCCACCAGCATGCACTCCACCTGCTGCCTGCTGAGATGCGTCAGAGCGTGGGGATGCTGTGCCTGCAGCGTGCCCTCCGCCCAAAGACTCCGGTCCACTTGCACGCATCCGAGCAGCAGACGCGCTGCCAGTGCCAGACGGATTGCAAGTGTTACTTCGCAGTGGGTCGCTGCTGGATTGGTCCTGCCTCGTCGGAGCAATGAGTGGTCCTGCCGAGGTGGGATTGTGGCCCTCACCCGCGGTGCTTCCTCCACCCTCCTCGTCTTCCTGATTGCTATTGTCCTCAGAGTTCACATTCCCCTTTCGTCCAGAGCCACCGGCCACGGGTCCACCTTCCGCAGCCATCACAGCTTCCGCGTGCCCAGCAGTCACCGCGCCATCACCCGCGGCCGCACACGCACCCCGTCGCAGCAGCCGTCACTCACACGCACGAGCAGCTGCGCATCACTGCAGGAGCCAACAGGACGCA
>NW_912656.1:0-1226 GCF_000209065.1 Trypanosoma cruzi | reverse complement strand
GCTGTGCGCCCTGTTGGTGCTTGCCCTGTGCTGCTGCCCGTCCGTGTGCGCGGCAGAGCCTACTCAGCATACTGAAGTAAAAGCTGGAGAAACTCTACGCCCCCAGGATTCAGTGGGTTCAAACGATTCCGACAATACAGGAGCAAAAGGCCACGGAACTTAATGGACAGAGTTCAGATAAGGAGGCCGATTCGTCAGAGAGACCATCGAAGACCGTCTCTGCGTCAGCAACTCCATCTCCGACAGGTACAGGAGAAGAAGGACCAAGTGGAGCGTCCGCTTTGCAAGATGGAAGAGGTGCGTCTGCTCAGCCAGGGGCATCAGAAGAAAATAACCTTTCACCAGGATCAACAGGTGATTCCGATAAGTCAGATGTAAATCCGGAGCACAATAAAGAAGTGGCGCTAACTGGTAAAGAGGTTAAGGAACAGGCACCAACCACGACAACCACAACGACCACAACTACAACAACGACCACCACCACTGCGCCAGAGGCACCAACCACGACGACCACCCGCGCACCGTCACGTCTTCGCGAAATCGACGGCAGCCTCAGCAGCTTTGCGTGGGTGTGTGCCCCGCTGCTGCTTGCCGTATCCGCGCTGGCGTACACCGCTGTGGGCTGAAGAATTGTATGCGAACCGTGCGTTCCAGCACTCAACCAAGGGGATTTGTGCCCGTCAATGGTGGTCCGATGTATATTATAATAGAAAGTAATGGTTTTGTTTTACTTCATTTGCTTTCGCTGCCCTGCTGTGTGCTCCGCGTTGTGCTCCCACATCTGCCATGTTGAACGCAACCCAGACACACTCATATACATGCACACTGGAGTCCCGGGTTTCTTTTATTTTTTGTTTTCTTGCTTTTTAATCTTGTGTTTTTCAGTGCGGCGTGCAATTTCTGCAATCGTGCTGATCCAAACTGTCTCGTCCTGTGTGCTCTGCTTCTGTGTACTCTGTGGTTTTGTGACGTGTCTCTCTTTGCTTTGCGTTGACGTGTTGTTAGTTTGTGCTGAAGGCTACACGCAAGTGACAGGAGTGATGGCGATGATGACTGGCCGTGTGCTGCTGGTGTGTGCCCTCTGCGTGCTGTGGTGCGGTGCGGTTTTTGGACACGCGATGGAGGATTACTGCGGTGAGGGTGGAGGGAACGGTTTGAGGCACATGAGTAATGGTGGCGATGACGGCGTGTCTCTAAAGGCGTACTGCGGGTTGTTATCCACTCGA
>NW_912655.1:0-1226 GCF_000209065.1 Trypanosoma cruzi | reverse complement strand
GCATCTCTTCCTTGACCGAGTTTGTGGGTGCGGGAGGATCGGGTGCTGTTTGCGTGACGGCACGGTTGTGTTTCCCATGCAGCCCAAAGACAAGGATGGAACGAGCTTTTTACTGTCTATGCATTTCCCCAAGTCAGGGAACAAGTGGGAGCTTTCACTCGAGACGCCTGGTAACGGCTGCAGGGATCCAACCCTGGTGAGGTGGGAAGAAGACGAGGACGACGAAAGGCTCTTCATGATGGCTCATTGTGCTGGAGGCTACTATGACGTTTACAGGTCCACTCAGGATGGAGGCAATTGGTATACGTCGGGTGAGCCAATTACGCGCGTGTGGGGCAACTCACACAATCGAACAGGGGACGGCGTCCAGAGTGGATTCACCACCGCAATCATTGAGGAAAAGAAGGTGATGCTCATCACCGCGCCGGTGTATCCGAAGGAGGAAAATAAAGGTGGAAAGGGTCGGCTCCATCTTTGGGTGACGGACAAGGCACGTGTGTATGATGTTGGGCCGGTATCCCGTGAAAATGATGACGCCGCCGCCAGCTCGCTGTTGATGAAAGATAATAATAAGGAGTTGATTTCACTGTACGAGAAAAAGAAGAGCGACGGATCATACAATCTTGTTGCTGTACGCCTGACCGGGAAACTGGAGCGGATAAAGGAAGTGGTGAAGACATGGAAGGATTTGGACAGCGCCTTTGAATCATGCAGTTCCAGTTCCAGCGGCACTGTTGACTCGGTGGCAACAAAGGGCATGTGCAATGGTCCTGTTCCCACTGAGAGGCTTGTTGGCTTCTTGTCTGGTAACTCAACTGGGACCGAGTGGCGAGACGAGTACCTCGGCGTGAATGCAACAGTGCATGGCCCAGCGGAAAAAAGGAGAGAAGTTCCCAATGGATGGACGTTCAAAGGACCCGGATCATGGGCGGAGTGGCCTGTTGGCGACATGGGGCAGACTGTGCCGTACTACTTTGCGAACAGCAAGTTCACTCTTGTGGCGACGGTCTCCATCCACGAGGTGCCGAAGGAAGACAGCAGCCCCATTCCTTTGATTGGCGTGAGGATGAATGACACCAGCAGCACGGTGCTTTTTGGTCTGTCGTACACCCATGACAGGAAGTGGCTGGCCATATCTGGGAATTCTGGTAATGTGGAGGATCTTTTTGGGTGGGAACCACACACAACGTATCAGGTGGTACTGCGAATGACTCTTGATGAATGGA
>NW_912654.1:0-1226 GCF_000209065.1 Trypanosoma cruzi | reverse complement strand
TTCTTAGCCACTGCTTTCTTCGGCGCGGCCTTCTTCGGCGAGGCCTTCTTGGGCGAGGCCTTCTTGGGCGGAACGGCAGCGTCAGACATGTTTTGCGTTCTTAAATTCCTTTCGTGCACTCTCAGCAGGATCTTCACCAAACACAAAGACAACACACAGGGAAGGGGCAGGAGGAGCAGTGAGCGGACAGCACGCGGCACGAGAAATCGCACCAAAACAACACGGTAAGAAGAATGGGCACAAAGGACAGACCACCACAAACACGCCCTTCAGGTTCTCTATAGTGCTTTTCCACAGCACCGTCGCGAATGCACACACGGAAGAAGGGCTGCTGCAGCCCCCAGCACTGGGGATGAGAAACAAAAACAAACAAAAATAAAAACGAAACAAGAGTTCTAGTAATGGAAAAACGGGCATGACGTCGTCTCCACCGGTGACAAGTTCATATCGTTATCTACCAGGTGCGCCAGCGACACGGATCGCGAGAACGCACGGTTGAGCCAAAATAAATCCCTACTTCTTCGGCGCCTTCTTCACGGCTTTCTTGGGTGCCTTCTTTGCCGCATGCTTCTTGGCACTCTTGGTAACAGCCTTCTTGGCTGCTGCAGGCTTCCTCTTGGGGGCGGCCCTCTTCTTCGCAGCAGGCTTCTTCACGGCTGGTTTCCTAGCAGTCTTCTTGGCGGGAGTCTTCTTAGCCACTGCCTTCTTCGGCGCGGCCTTCTTCGGCGAGGCCTTCTTGGGCGGAACGGCAGCGTCAGACATGTTTTGCGTTCTTAAATTCCCTTCGTGCACTCTCAGCAGGATCTTCACCAAACACAAAGACAACACACAGGGAAGGGGCAGGAGGAGCAGTGAGCGGACAGCACGCGGCACGAGAAATCGCACCAAAACAACACGGTAAGAAGAATGGGCACAAAGGACAGACCACCACAAACACGCCCTTCAGGTTCTCTATAGTGCTTTTCCACAGCACCGTCGCGAATGCACACACGGAAGAAGGGCTGCTGCAGCCCCCAGCACTGGGGATGAGAAACAAAAACAAACAAAAATAAAAACGAAACAAGAGTTCTAGTAATGGAAAAACGGGCATGACGTCGTCTCCACCGGTGACAAGTTCATATCGTTATCTACCAGGTGCGCCAGCGACACGGATCGCGAGAACGCACGGTTGAGCCAAAATAAATCCCTACTTCTTCGGCGCCTTCTTCACGGCTTTTCTGGGTGCC
>NW_912653.1:0-1226 GCF_000209065.1 Trypanosoma cruzi | reverse complement strand
AGAAAAGAGGGAGCGGAGTATGCGGAGAGACGCAAAAAAAAGCACAGCGGAGGTGCACGGGCGGAAAAAACAACAACAAGACCGCTCAAACTCATGACTGCACTGCAGCCCAAGCAGCGGCAAACCAGACAAAATTTATTTGAAACAAAGCAAACGCTCCCCTTCATCCTATACAAACTCCACCACACAAAATAATTATATTAGAAAAGAAGTCGTCCATTACTGCTCCACACAATTTTGAAAACAAGGAAATTCGCCTGGCTGCCGTGTGGCCCCACCAAACTGTCTGCATATATTTTGCCCACAAAAGAAAATTAAAAAGATATTTAAATGTGTTTCAACCGTCCGACCCTCTGTGTGTCCGCACATCGTTTATATTTCACGGCGTCATCTGCGCGTTGCTGCTCCCCTCAGCCCTTTCATCGGCGCGTGAGGGCGGCCCGCAGCGCACAGTCACTCGTGTGTGTGGGGACTGAGAGAAGCACGCAGACATGACGGCAGTCGCGTCACTCCATCGGGAGAGTGAGCGCAGCAAAAAAAAACGAAGCATCGGGGGAAAGAAATGCTCACAAGACCGGCCCCGAAAGAAATGCCGGCGCGTGAAATAAACACGCAAAGCACAAAAAATTCCTTTGGAGAGCGGCAGGGTGTGGCTGCGTGTGTGGCGCTGCGGGTGTCTGCCCGCCCTCGCCGCAAAGAAAACAAGACAAGAGGGAAGAAATGTGTGCTCCGCCCCACAGGCCCTCGTCGCACGCCCACACGTCACCGCCCTCCTCATGCGTGCAGCAGGCGAGGCGCACAGGGCCGTCGTCGTGAGCGTGTCGGTGGGTGTGCGAGCGGAGCAGTTGGGCGGAAACACACGGCACCCCTCACAGGAAGAGTGCAGCAGGAAACAATTAAGAAGTAGAAAAGAAAAACCGTCCATGGTGGTTGCCCCTAAAGCAACAAGCAAAAGAAGGGAAATGATTTGCAAGAAGAAAAAAGCAATACAATATAAAAAAGGCGGCAGGAAATTTAAAAAGAAAACAAAAGAAAGTTGGGAGTCCAGAAGAACTCCCGGGAGGCGGGAAAGAAGAAAAGAAACATTTCTCAGCAAAAGTTTTCACGTGTCCCCAAAACACAGGGGAATGGGTGTGGGCGTACATTGCCAGCACACAAATAAGCAATGAAGCATGAGAAAAGATTACATTCCTCCACCAGCCCACACAACAACCCTCACATTCCAT
>NW_912652.1:0-1226 GCF_000209065.1 Trypanosoma cruzi | reverse complement strand
CGTCTTCCTCCCTCGCCGACGGGGGAACAGTGTCCGTCCCCGGTGCGGTTGGATCGTTGTTAGAGCGCATATATGCAGACTGTTCCGGTGAGATGTTGCAGAATCGGCATTGGTTCGTGCAATCCCTCACGGCCCAGTATAGTCGGCCCCAGAGCTCAGATTCCCCGCACCTTGCCCTTGCGAGGTGAACCAGTTCCTGACGGTGTAGAAATTCCTGAGTGATCAGGTCCTTACCGCTGAGATCTGATGGCCTTGTGCCGCAAAGCAAGTAGCGATGAGTGTCTTGACGAATGGTACTACGCCACTTGTTGGTGAGCTGGGTAGTAAAACATGTCAGCAGATCCGTATGCCATAAAGGTGCGATTCCTTGCTCCGTGTATTGTCCACTTTCCATAGTCTGCGTCGCATACTGATCTGCAGGCTCGTTAGCATGTACTCCGCAATGTCCGTAACAAAACTGCAGGTGCACGGACCAGCCAGCACACGTCAGTGTCAAGAGACGCTGCCAGATCTGATCCTCCGTCCGGTCTGTCTGACTGAGCGGGCCCTTGTTTAGAGCCGCTAGAAGAGACTGACTGTCCGTAACCACAAGCAGGGTTTTACGCCTGTGGCGGATACGAGGAATCATCAGCTTCTCTAGGGCTAGAAGCAGCGCACGGGATTCCGTCCTGTAGCTGCATGGGCGTGCACCGCAGTTTATGCTGGCCTTTTCTATTATCTCCGATGAGTTGAGGGATGAAGGCGGTATGCCAACCCCTGCTGACTTGGGAACGTCGACACCGCCATCAGTCGCAAGTATCCACGAGCGGTGGCTGTGCAGCGCTAGAGCCTCTTCGCTGACTCTGCGCTTTCCCCGTATCAGCTCCTCTTCGTCAGTTATTGAGTGGTCTATCGGAAGTTCCACACCGATGGTGACCCGGTGAGCGGAGGCCGCAAACCAGGGAGGAATGGAGCTGCGAAAGAACCGCTCTTCGCGTGGTGAGCTCTCGGTGATGCCATAGTCCTTTGTGTATGCGTCTACGAAGGCATATAGCTCGTCCCGAGATAATGGCGAGATGCGGAAACCAGCGCGAGGCGGTGGCTCAGGCGGGGGTCTCCGCATCCAGTCCGTCTGACATGCGCGTGTGTTCTCAAATATTGAGAGCCGCGCGCGCAGGCAAAGGACGTGGAGCGGCGGCATATTAGCCTCCAGTAGTGCGGATTTCGGGTCGACAGTGCTCGGAACT
>NW_912651.1:0-1226 GCF_000209065.1 Trypanosoma cruzi | reverse complement strand
ACCGTGCTCCAGACAGAACAGCTCCCAGCACGCATTGCCAACCTGGCAACCGGCCTGACCGATGTGAATGCAAATCGCCTCACGCATCTTGAAAAGAAGGAGTTTATTTGAGGGTGTTTGAAGAGAAGCTCGAAAGCCTAGCTAGAACGAACTACCAAACGCGCAAGACGGGGAGAGTAAGAGAAAAGGCCAAAGCATTTCGCACACGCAGGCATACACACACAGAGAGAGAGAGAAGGAAAGAGGAAGGCAAAAGTGCCAAGTAAACATATATATATATATATATATATATATATATTTATATAAGAGCGGGTGCACCCGTTGACCAGCGACTTTGTACATCGCGTCCCGTCAGAGCAAGCAGTAAGAAGTAAAAAATGGAAGACATTGCCCAAAGACGGCGGCAGAAGGAGCAGCAGACAAACTCACGTGATAAAAGCTCGCAAAAGTGCCAGCGGCATGGAACGAGAGGGTGAGGGGCCAAAGAAGGAAAGGTGCGTCTGTACGCGTGTGGAGCGAGCGAGAGCGAGAGCGAGCCCATCCCCCACTTCCCCTGCTTCCCAAAGTAAAAACAAAACAAAAAAAGAGGCAACGAATGTCCACACACACACACACACACACACACACACACACACACACACACACACACACACACACACACACACACACACACACACACACACAGAAATGACCCTGCCGCCAGTCCCGCCTCGCCTCTCTAAAATCTCTCTCTCCTCCTCACCTCACCCCTCCTACCCGTCACCATCCGCCGTTCCCTTGGGGCTTCTTCACTCTGTACACACAACTCCCTGCCCTCTCTAGTCAACGGAGACACCCAGACAGAAAAAAAAATCACCGACCCAACAAAAAAGAAAAAAAAAAAGGGAAAGTCAAGTAATAAAAAGAAAAAGAGATGCGCCCGGAAAAAAAAAAGCCGACAGGACGAGCGTTGTCTGTACTGCGGCCCTCAAACGCCCCTTCCCGTCGTGCCTCGTAGCAGCAGCCAACCTACCTAGTACTGCTCCTCCTCGTCGAACTCACCTTCCTCCTCAATGGTGGCGTCCTGGTACTGCTGGTACTCCGACACAAGATCGTTCATGTTGGACTCCGCCTCGGTGAACTCCATCTCGTCCATGCCCTCGCCCGTGTACCAGTGCAAGAACGCCTTGCGGCGGAACATCGCCGTGAACTGCTCGCCCACGCGGCGAAACATCTCCTGGATGCAG
>NW_912650.1:0-1226 GCF_000209065.1 Trypanosoma cruzi | reverse complement strand
AAGAAGCGGATAATTCAGGGTTGTTTGGTGTCCAGTGTGTGCACACGCAAACATACATTGAAAGAGAGTGCCTCTGACTCCCGCCATTCATAATTCGAAACAAAAATTTAGACCACAGCGTGTGGTGCAGCAGCCGCTCGAAAACGATCCGCCGACTGCAGCACCCTTGTGGGCAAGAGCTCGCGAAACTCCTCCAAGCAGCGGATAATTCAGGGTTGTTTGGTGTCCAGTGTGTGCACACGCAAACATACATTGAAAGAGAGTGCCTCTGACTCCCGCCATTCATAATTCGAAACAAAAATTTAGACCACAGCGTGTGGTGCAGCAGCCGCTCGAAAACGATCCGCCGACTGCAGCACCCTTGTGGGCAAGAGCTCGCGAAATTCCTCCAAGCAGCGGATAATTCAGGGTTGTTTGGTGTCCAGTGTGTGCACACGCAAACATACATTGAAAGAGAGTGCCTCTGACTCCCGCCATTCATAATTCGAAACAAAAACTTAGACCACAACGTGTGGTGCAGCAGCCGCTCGAAAACGATCCGCCGACTGCAGCACCCTTGTGGGCAAGAGCTCGCGAAACTCCTCCAAGCAGCGGATAATTCAGGGTTGTTTGGTGTCCAGTGTGTGCACACGCAAACATACATTGAAAGAGAGTGCCTCTGACTCCCGCCATTCATAATTCGAAACAAAAATTTAGACCACAGCGTGTGGTGCAGCAGCCGCTCGAAAACGATCCGCCGACTGCAGCACCCATGTGGGCAAGAGCTCGCGAAATTCCTCCAAGCAGCGGATAATTCAGGGTTGTTTGGCGTCCAGTGTGTGCACACGCAAACATACATTGAAAGAGAGTGCCTCTGACTCCCGCCATTCATAATTCGAAACAAAAATTTAGACCACAACGTGTGGTGCAGCAGCCGCTCGAAAACGATCCGCCGACTGCAGCACCCTTGTGGGCAAGAGCTCGCGAAACTCCTCCAAGCAGCGGATAATTCAGGGTTGTTTGGTGTCCAGTGTGTGCACACGCAAACATACATTGAAAGAGAGTGTCTCTGACTCCCGCCATTCATAATTCGAAACAAAAATTTAGACCACAGCGTGTGGTGCAGCAGCCGCTCGAAAACGATCCGCCGACTGCAGCACCATTGTGGGCAAGAGCTCGCGAAACTCCTCCCAGCAGCGGATAATTCAGGGTTGTTTGGTGTCCAGTGTGTGCACACGCAAACATAC
>NW_912649.1:0-1225 GCF_000209065.1 Trypanosoma cruzi | reverse complement strand
CTGCGGGGGAATGGCCCGGGCCCTACGAGTGGGCGGCAAAACTGCCCAGCCGTGTCCTCTTTTCTCCGCCTATTGGTGTGGAGGCCGCGCACGGAGTGAGTTGCGGAGGCTCGCCCGACGTGATCCTTCTCGCCCGACGCGGGAGGCAACTGAAAGACGCACTCGGCACCTTCTTTTCGTCAGTCATGAATGATCGTGGGAGTGGGGAGTCGTGCTGGGCTCGCCGTGGACCACGGAATGCATCCGTCGCAGCCATGGCGGCAGCAGGACGGGAGCACTAGGTGTCTTTATTTGTCTTCCCTGTCCTGTGCTAGAGAAGATTGAGTTGAACTGTTTTTGTACTTTTTTCTCCTGTGACCTCTCTTCACCAAGTATGCGTGTCGCTGCGTAGATGGGTGCTGGTATTTTTGAGTGCATGTGAGAAGAATGTTATCGAGAGGGCTGGCTGCCCAATTTAATATATTTCCTGGTAAACCGTGGGAGGTATTTCCGTGTGATCCTTTTCCTATCTTATGGTCCTTTGAAAGGCCCCGAAGGAAGGAATCAAGGAACCGATAACGGCAAGACGAATTTTATTTTTGTTTTTATTTTGATTTTTGCCATCCACCCTCTTTGATTCCGACCTTGCGGCGGGGTCTTGTGGCTGGAGGGCCCAAATTCTCCCAACTCGTAAGCAATAAATATCCCCAATCCGAACACACCGCACCGTGGCACGAGGGTGGCTATCCGAACATATAGATGCGGTTGGGACAAACATTGAGGATGTGGCGAGGCCGCTGCCTCTCCATGGCCCTCTTCTTTCCCGTCCTGTTTTATTTATACGTATCAGTTCAGGATCCGGCCCGCAGCCCAGGCGAACATTTTTCCATGCTTCGGCTTTATTTGGAGGCTGTGTCTGTTTTTTGTTGTTGTCTGTGCGTGCGCTGCGGTAATTTGTGGTGCTGCCCCTCCTTCTCTCTTGTGGCTGCAGCGTCTTTTTCTCCCTCTGTTCCTCTTTCCTTCTGCTTCTCCTCCCGCAGACAAGGCCTGTGCTACCACCACCACTACCACTAATACCACTGCTGCTGCCCGCACCTCAGGAACAGACAAATTGTACCGAAGCCATGCGCCAGCCACGCCACACCGCGCCGCTGCTGCCACTGCTGCTGCCGTGGCTCATGATGGTGGTGTGTTGCGCCGGTGTTTGCGTTGCCGCCGATCGTGCAGTGAAACACCGCTGTGGGTT
>NW_912648.1:0-1225 GCF_000209065.1 Trypanosoma cruzi | reverse complement strand
CGGCGGCATCCCATTGCTTTTGCGTGCACCGCTTCTGATGCTTGCTGCCGTGGCATCCGTTTCCGGCTTCTTATCGTGCTAGGCGGCATAACCGAGGCAATTGCGTGCTGCCCAGCGCGGTGAGTTCCACTTCTTCTAAGCTCTTCCTTTTTTTTTTTTCTTTTGTGATTCTGCTGTAAAAAAAAGAAACAGCTAAAAATAAACTAAAAATAGCCACCGCTTTTCACCGCTGCGAAGGGTCTTTGTGGTGGGGAATTGTTAAAATACTTTTCTGTGCGTGATGTGGGGCGATTGTGAGTACCTTGTCTTCTCCATTCGCGGCGAAAAACACTTGCCCACACGCTGTGGGGGATTGTTACACGTATGTATATATACATGTATGTACTTTCATATACCAACACACGTGAACCATTGACTTATGCTTTTGTAAGATTTTGTGTTTTTGCGCGCTTCTGCTGCCCTGCCGTGTGCTCTGTTTTGTTCCGCACATTCATCACGCGGCACGCACCCCAGAAATACGCGTATGCATGACACGCATACGACTTTTTTTGTGGAGGCATATTTGTGGGTGGGTCTATGAGCACTGGGGTCTTTGGGTGCAGTTCTCTGTTTTTCTTCTTGTTTTTTTTTTTTTGCTGCATGGCCATGTCTGTATATTTTTGCCTTTCTGCTGACTCCATCAGCCTCATGGTGGGCGTGTGTGCTCCTGCTGTTTGCTGTTGTGCGTTTGCTGTGTGTTTGGAGTAGTGGCCGTGTTTCTCCTTGCTCTCTCATGCCGTCAAAGGTTGGCTTCACAGTGTTAAGCAAGTCCATTTTTTGCGACGCTGGCGGTGATGATGATGCACCCTTTCTTGTGTGCCCTGCTTTTTTTTGCGCTCTGCTGCTGCTTTCCTAATTCCGTGTGTGCGGCTTCTGCCACAGCCAATAATGCCACTGAGAATGCCAGTGCTATGGCGCCACCGGCTGATATGAGGGGGGCGTTGAGAGAGGTGTTGGGAGCCATGCAGAAGGCGCAGGAGTACGCTGATGAGGCTAACCGGCACTGCGTGCAAGCAAGAATGAGCGCTGAGAATGCGCGGGAGCATGAAGAGGGGGCCAAGAATGCTTTGAGGAAGCTCGGCTCTGAGGCTACAAGGATGAGCAGGGCGCTGCAGCAAGCGGACGAGGCTGTGAAATTGGCCGATGCTGCCGTGGCCGAAAGCAAGGCGGCGGAGGAGGCTGCACA
>NW_912647.1:0-1225 GCF_000209065.1 Trypanosoma cruzi | reverse complement strand
GTAGTGCGCCGTGCTCTGACTCGGCGTCACACCGACGTCCACGTTGGCGTTGGCGTCGGGCTGCGCGTCTCCGTCAGCGTCGCCGTGCAGCTCAGCGACGGCATGCCAGGCGTGCGGTTGCACCCGTACACGTGCGGCAGGTACACCGGCAGGCAGTCGCGCCCGTACCCGCCCTCAGCACAGCGGCAGCGGCACAACCCCGAAATCGCCCTCGTCGCAGCAGCAAAGCAGTGCACGTCGGCGTCGCACACGCCACACGCCACGGGGCGGAATTCCCCGATGATGCCGGCGGACATGTAGTCCATCGGCTGCAGCGTCTGCCCGTTGAGCGTCAGGCACCCCACGACAAACCTTCGGCCGGTGCCTCCAAGCGTAACGGTGCCGTCCATCACGACGGGCCCACTGCCAGCGTTCCCGTGGAGCGTCAGCGTGCTCTGCGCAAAGTCCGCGCTGCGCGGGTACGACGGCACCGACAGGAGCCTGCCGCTGATGCTGTTGCCGCGCACCGACAGCCACGACCCGGACGCAAACGACGCCGACCCCCGCAGCACCAGCAGCGCGCCATCGGTCAGCGCACCGACGTTGTCGTTCACCACGACGGCGGACGCGTTAGCCACCACCCCGCTGTCGAACACCAACCCATGCGCGGCGTACACCCGGCTCCCCGACACGCGCAGCACAGCGCCCCCCGATGCAACCACGCGCGCACTCGCGTACAATGCAACGTCGCCACCGAGCACAGCCGCGTCCAGCGCGACACCGCCACCGACAAGCTCCAGCACCGCGCCGTCCACCACCACCGTCCGCCCACCAGTCATCACGGTCACGAGGGCCACGCCGGATACAACCAGCACGGACCGCACGAGCCGCAGGCCCGACAGCACCAGCACCGGTGCGTACGGCGAGGACTGCGAGCTGGGAAGATACACAAGCGGCGTAGACCTCGCGGCAACCAGCAGGGAGTCCGTCACCGTCAGCACAGATTCCGCGGGGAACGTGCCCGTCAGCACAAGCGCACCGTTCAGCGCCTCCACATCGCACACCGACAGCTCCACCGGCCCGCTCTCGTCGCTCCCCGCCGACACCGCACCGCGCAAGCCTCCTCCGCCCATCACGTACAGCACGGCGCCGTTCAGCAGCGACACGTTCTGTACAACGATCCGCACGCCGTCCCGCGCCATCCACGGCACGTAGAGCACAGGACTCACGCTGTCCAGCACAACGT
>NW_912646.1:0-1225 GCF_000209065.1 Trypanosoma cruzi | reverse complement strand
TTTGAGCTCTATTTTAACAACTCAATGTGTACTACACGGATATTGATAGCAGTGAGCTTCCTGAATCCCCGTTGTACCTGCTCATCCTTGGACTCAATTTGGTTCGTCTGCTGGTCCGCAATCGCATTGCGCAATTTCACTCCGAGCTGGAGAAAATACCCAACCAAATTCACGGCACGAACACTTACATTCGCTTTGCCGTTCTCCTCGAGCGTTACTTGATGGAGGGAAGCTACAAGAAGCTTCTCAATTCCCGCCACCAAGCACCTTCAAACGAGTACATTCCTATCGTAGGGATGTTGGAATCCACCGTGCGGCAGGAGGTGGCGGAATGCATCCCTCGTTCGTACAACACTCTTTCCATAGACAAGGCACAGAAAATTCTTATGGTTGACTCGGCGGAGGAAGTGAAGCAGATTGGACGGTGCCACAATTGGCAGCTCAGCGCCGATGGTCGTAGTTTTGTATTTACGCGCGAAGAGGATCTAGCTAGAAAGGAGGTCCCCTTTCAGGAAATGCTGAAAAACCACCTGCATTTTGCGGTTGAGTTGCAACGCATTGTTTAGCTCCAGCCATATGTTTTTCTTCCTTTGGTTGTTTTTTTTTTTTTTTTTTTATGCGAATGGATCTTCAAGGATGTGTCTTCATGTAGGAGTGGAATTGCGGGGGAACGCCTGGTGTATTCCTCCCTCGCTCTCTTTGGACGGAAGCGGGCGAACTCCCCTTTGTTATATTGGAGGGAAGAGAAGAGGATTATTGGCATCTCTTTTTCTTTTCTTTTTTGTTGTTGTTGTTCTCTTTTGTTTGGCTGTTTTTGATTTCTATTGTTATTTTTTTTCCCTCCCCTTTTTTTTTTTTAAATGTGCGTGTGTTTGTGTGCATCTCACGAGGGGAAGAGTCGGAGCGGTGGTGGTGGTGGTGGTGGTGGCGAAAAAACGGTGCGTATTTTGTCTTTTTAGTTGTGGTTCCTGTTGTTTTTGTTGTCGCACGCATTACAGGCGGAAGGAATGCGACCTGCGACAAAGGCGGCGGCGCAAGTCATCATTAAGCGCCCTGACGGCACAGAGACCCGCTTTGTGCGTCCGAATAAACGGGCGGAGTCACCTCGAGTAGACGCCGACTTGTTAAAGCGAGATGAAGACCGTGAGGCTGTCGCTGCCTGCCCACCGTACACAGCAAGTTTCAACGCCCTCCTGAAGGACTACCATGAGAAGAACAGTGTTGT
>NW_912645.1:0-1225 GCF_000209065.1 Trypanosoma cruzi | reverse complement strand
ACTGTGACGAACGTGTTGCTGTACAACCGCCCGTTGGATGACAGTGAGATTAATGCGCTTAACACAAAACTTTCTATTCCAAAAGCAGAAGGTACAGAAACAGTGAAAGGTACTCCACCAGAGGCAATTAAACAAGCTACGCCGGAAGCCGAAACTCCGTCTAGTCTTGTCGGGCAGCAGCGGACTGAACAGGATTCGTTGAAGAAAAGTGACGATGCGGGGAGTGGCGGTTTATCCACGTCAGCGGTGTCCAGTGTCACGAATTCCCCAGCAGCCAAAGAGTCCGAAGACCCGTCAGCGTCGGGAACATCTCCCGAAGGACATTCGAATGTGGATGTTGATTCTTCGTCCGAGGGAGTTCAAACGGTGGATGCCGAAGCTGGAGACACGGTGCAAGGAGATGGAACACAACAACCGTCAGTGGGCACTCCCGCCACAGCAGATACAAATGCCCCTACCGCTGAAACCATGGCGCACGATGGAACCGCAGTGACACCTGAGGTGGGAGGGCACTCTGCTGCGAGTGGGGAAAAGGTGGGAGGGACGGATGGTCAGAAAGGGGAAGATCTCCATGCACGGGACGGTGAAGTAAAGGCTGCGGCACTCAACAGCAGTCTCGGAAATGTGTCGCAGGGGAATAACAGCGATGCCGGCACTGTGCGTGGGAGCGGACTGCTGCCACTTCTGCTTCTGCTGTTGGGACTGTGGGGTTTAGCGGCTCTGTGAGGAGTGACTGGCTGCCGCGTGGGTCACTTGCGACCTCCCTCTGCACCGACACACACGGTAATTAATTTATCTTCTTTAATAACTTTTTTTTACTTTTCCCTGTTTGCTTTTTTGTGCGTTTTTATATCCCCATTTCTTCTTTTTGCTTTTGGGGCAATCACTATGGACGTTTTTTTCTTTTCTACTTTTCCCTCTTTAATTGTTTGTTGCTGCACTCTTCCTACGAGGGGTGCCGTGTGTTTCCCGCCCAACTGCTCCACTCGCACACCCACCGACACGCTCATGACGACGGCCCTGTGCGCCTCGCCTGCTGCACGCATGAGGAGGGGCCGCGACGAACGGCGCGCTGAGGGAGCCGTGACGTGTGGGCGTGCGACGAGGGCCTGTGGGGCGGAGCACACATTTCTTCCCTCTTGTTTTGTTTTCTTGCGGCCAGGGCGGGCAGACACCCGCAGCGCCACACACACAGCCACACCCTGCCGCCGTGTTTTTCTTAAGG
>NW_912644.1:0-1225 GCF_000209065.1 Trypanosoma cruzi | reverse complement strand
TTTTTTTCTTTTGTTTTTTAGCATATCTAAAGAAACCGGAGCAATGGGACTGGGGTTTTTTGATTCTGTAGGAGCTTGTGCAAAGGGTGTGCGCGAGGAAGGCTGGTTACCCAAATTAATATATTCGGATAAAACGAGCGCATCTTTTTCCGATTCTTTTCTATTTTATGAACCTTTGGATGGCCGCGATTTAGGGTATCGGGGAACCGATAACGGTAAGACGAAATTTTTATTTTTATTTTGCTTTTGCTTTTGCCATATCACCCACTCCCTTTTCTATTGACCATTTTCTCCCGTCCTGTTTGTGTTATTTAGATAGGCTCTGGATCCGGCCAGCAGCCCAGGCAAACATCCAGAGTAGTTCGACGGGGTTTGCAGGGAGAGGCGATGTTGTGAGGAATGCGTCCATTTCTTTTTGTGCCTGCATTCACTGCGCTTGACCCAAGAGGGGAGGGGATTGCCTCAAAAACAACATCGGTTTCTTTTGCTGCTTTGTTTTTTGCTGTGGGAGGGTGCGGTGGGTTCTCCAGGGCTACACATCGGGGCAGCGGAAGAGCGCGGTGAGGCGTGGCCACCACTGTCGTTGTCTGTTGTGTGTGGTTCCCCTCCGGCTCCCTCTTGTTCAGCAGGCGTTGGGCTGCGCCGTTCGGATGCACGTCAGCTGCCATGGCGCTCACAATTGCCCTTCGAAGGGACTCACACTTCTCCCTCAGGCCACTCGGTGCATTTCTCAGCCTTGTCTCCGCCTCTGCCGCCTTGCGGGAGGCGTGTGAGCGGAGCGGAACCCCGCAGCATCTTTTGGAGGGCGCCTTGGAGCAGGTGCGCCTGGCAGAACATCACGGAGCCTCTGCACCGGAATTGGAGGTGACATGCGTGCGCGTGTACGCCCCACCACCACTTGCAGATGCAACCTCCCACCCCATGTTGCTCTTCCGAGGAACCCCCGACGCAAGCATCGAGGAGCGTCTTCCGGCAGCTCGGCGGCGGCCTCTGTTCTTTTCAAGCTCACTGCGGGTCGCACTGCCATTTGGTAGAATTGACGAGGCACGCGGGAAACACAGGGTGGTGCTCTGTCGGGTGGAACGTCGCCCCGGGCACCAACTCTTTAACAGGGTCGTAGCCACGGAAGAGGATTTGAGGCTGTTTGACAGCGTTGGTGGCGACTTGGACCGTTTCAGTCTTGCGAAGACCAAACAATCCGCCTCCAACGGCAGAGGAGATGAGG
>NW_912643.1:0-1225 GCF_000209065.1 Trypanosoma cruzi | reverse complement strand
TCTCTGCCGTTGCTTTCTTCAGACTCTCTTGTGGCGCACAGCTGCTCTGCAAGTATAGGCGCTGACAAACACACACACACATGCACACACATGCCGTGCTTAAAACGCTGAGAATGCACGCACGCACAGGATTGTGGCTGCCGAGGCCCTCGCGAGGGGGAAAAAACCTGCATTTTTTTTTTTTGACATGTTGCTCGGTGTGTGCTGACGCGTGAAGAATAACAACACGCCCCAATAAGCAGAAAAGAAGTAAAACAAAATGGCGCTGAGCGGCACACCGGTAAGCCAAAAATACGCAATCACCAATAAAAAAGCCGGCGATCACCCAGCAGGCACATCAAGCGTCCTCAAAACCAACCTGGAACAGACAAAAAAAGAGACAATCATAGAAAACAAAGATCCCCGCCCCCAAACAGGAAAAACATTAAAGAAAACGCGATTCTTTTTTTTGTCCTTACTGCCGGGGTTGGCCGCCGCAAGAAATAAAAAATGGCAGGGCGGTGGCCCCGGACGCTCGATACAGGACGACGTGTCGAATTATCCAAGTTGCAGCGGCTGCCCCGGACGTTAGATACAGCACGACGTGTCGAATTATCCAAGTTGCAGCGGCTGCCCCGGACGTTAGATACAGCACGACGTGTCGAATTATCCAAGCTGCAGCGGTGGCCTCGGGTGTTAGATATATGACGACTTACAGTAGTAACCACGCTGCGGCTGCGCATCCTAAACATGTCTTTTTCGTTTTCCAGGGGACAACGCAAATGTGCTCGATTGTTCGAAGATCGACATTAATACTTTACGTGAAAAGGAGTCGCGCGACCGCATTTTTTTAGCTCAGTGGCAAACACGCTCACAATGTCATCCGGGGACGCGGGTTCGATTCCCGCAGAAGCCTAAGTTTTTTCCATTTTTTTTTTTTTGAATTCTTGTTTCATATTGCTTTTTAAACTTCTGGTTTGCAGGACGGTGTGCGAGTTCTGCAATCGCACTGATTCCATCTGTTTCGTGGTTTGTGCGGCTGCGGCTGCGGTGGTGGCCGCGTGAGAGTGAGTGTGAGAGAGCCATGCACCGCCCGCATACACACACTTCCTTCTCTCTCTGTGTGTGTGTCCCCTTGCATGGACTCTCGTCGTCGCCTCACCCCACGAAGCACACACAATAATGAGCCCATTGTATATATGCATGCACACCCATGCAGGCCCGTTGGTGCTCTCTTTGCACGACA
>NW_912642.1:0-1225 GCF_000209065.1 Trypanosoma cruzi | reverse complement strand
CAGGCTTCGGAACAAACCGTCACGGGACAGTCACAGGTGCCGGGGACGGCGAAGGAAGCACCGCAGGGCGATGAAGGAGGAGAACCCGGAGCACAACACGAGGCCGACCAAACCACAAAAATGACTGTGGTGGCCTCTTGCGCGAAAACAGCGGTGGAACAGGAGAGCCGCCAGCGGGATCGCAAGATGCACCACGTCTCTATAGTGGCGGGAATGCTCATTATTATTATTTTTCCCTGCTCTTACCGACATGTCTAGCCACACGATGTCATCAGGGTGACGAGGGGATGGTCGAGCAGCGACATGAGTTTCCTGCTATGAGGCAGCTGCCATTGAGAGAAGCTTTCGGTGCGAAGGTCCTTCTTGATGCCCAGCCGTTGGCGCACAGCCAGCGCGTCTGTAAATTCCGGAAGCAGATGGTGCAGCGTTTTCTGCGGGCTAATTGTTGCGCTTGTGGAGGCTGGCTGATCCTGCGGTAGCAGTGATTGCCTCCTGGCACTGCTGCTGCGGTGTCGACCAGCGTCTGGGTTTTGTGCGCAGCGATTTCTGTGCTGTGCGGTGCCTTTTTTTGTGTGGGGAGGACTGTGTCGCAGCAATCGCGATGGAGGTCGGGAAGCGGTGGAGGGCGTTCCGGATGAAGGCACCGACAGTGAGCGATGTGGTTCGTGTGTCCCACCAGTGTGGCGTCACAGTGCGGGCATTTCTTCTTTCGACGGCGTGTGGAGGGCCGTCTCTCCACAGGCGGTGCGTCGGCCTCCCTTGTCGTCGGGGGAACAGCTTCCGTCCCGCTGCGGTGGGATCGTCGTTGGAGCGCATGAAAGCGGACTGTTCCGGTGAGATGTTGCGGAAACGGCGTTGGCTCGTGCAGTCTCTCACAGTCCAGTACAGGCGACCCCAGAGCTCGGATTCCCCGCACCCTTCCCGTGCAGTGTGTATCTGTTCCTGTTGGTCGAGGGCTTCCTGAGTGATTAGGTGCTTGCCGCCTGGATCTGATGGCCTGGCGCCGCCAAGCAGGTAGTGGTGGGTGTCCTGATGCATGGTACTACGCCACTTGTTGGTGAGCTGGGTGTTAATGCATGACAGCAGGTCCGTGTGCCACATGGGTGCTATTCCATGCTCCGTGTATTGCCCGGTTGCCGTGGTCTGCGTCTAATGATCTGCAGGCTCGTTAACGTGTACTCCGCAATGTTCGTAGCAAAACTGCAGCTGCACGGACCAGCCAGCA
>NW_912641.1:0-1225 GCF_000209065.1 Trypanosoma cruzi | reverse complement strand
CCATAAAGGTGCGATTCCTTGCTCCGTGTATTGTCCACTTTCCATAGTCTGCGTCGCATACTGATCTGCAAGCTCGTTAGCATGTACTCCGCAATGTCCGTAACAAAACTGCAGGTGCACGGACCAGCCGGCACGCGTCAGTGTTAAGAGACGCTGCCAGATCTGATCCTCCGTCCAGTCTGTCTGACTGAGCGGGCCCTTGTTTAGAGCCGCTAGAAGAGACTGACTGTCCGTAACCACAAGCAGGGTTTTACGCCTGTGGCGGATACGAGGAATCATCAGCTTCTCTAGGGCTAGATGCAGCGCACGGGATTCCGTCCTGTAGCTGCATGGGCGTGCACCGCAGTTTATGCTGGCCTTTTCTATTATCTCCGATGAATTGAGGGATGAAAGCAGTATTCCAACCCCTGCTGACTTGGGAACGTCGACACCGCCATCGGTCGCAAGTATCCACGAACGATGGCTGTGCAGCGCCAGAGCCTCTTCGCTGACTCCGCGCTTTTCCCTTATCAGCTCTTCTTCGTCAGTTATTGAGTGGTCTATCGGAAGTTCCACACCGATGGTGACCCGGTGAGCGGAGGCCGCAAACCAGGGAGGAATGGAGCTGCGAAAGAACCGCTCTTCGCGTGGTGAGCTCTCGGTGATGCCATAGTCCTTTGTGTATGCGTCTACGAAGGCATATAGCTCGTCCCGAGATAATGGCGAGATGCGGAAACCGGCGCGAGGCGGTGGCTCAGGCGGGGGTCTCCGCATCCAGTCCATCTGACATGCGCGTGTGTTCTCAAATATTGAGAGCCGTGCGCGCAGGCAGAGGACGTGGAGCGGCGGCATATTAGCCTCCAGCAGTGCGGATTCCGGGTCAACAGTGCTCGGAACTCCGCTGACAATGCGTGCTAGAGTTGCGTACGTCTTCTGCATCTCATTCTTCGCTGAATCCGTCGCTACTGCCCATATGAGCTCGCTGCCATAGCGTAATTTGGAAGCACCGTATCCAATGACGAACGTGCGTAGGTCATGTGGAGATGTTCTCGCCTCTTTGTGCGCTATGCAGCGTAGCTGCGATATCCGTTGCGAAGTGGCAGCGCATTGCTTGGTGGCCGCCACATTTAGCGTCAGTCGTGGATCGAGATCCATGCCAAGAAGCTTCGTAGTTCGCGATGCCCCCATGGTCATGACTGGGATTTGACATCCAGCCACTACCAGGGGCCACCTTCCTTCACGATCA
>NW_912640.1:0-1225 GCF_000209065.1 Trypanosoma cruzi | reverse complement strand
TGCGCGGAAACCGCGGTCTTCTTCCATGGAAAATTGGGCGTCCAGGAGAGAAGTGCGGGAAGGCAACGGCGTGGAAGGGTGGAAATGTGGTCTCCCAGCGTTACCGTGAGAGAGTCTGTGCGCTGCCGAACTGTGTCGGGCCACACTGCTAGGCACGCTTCCTGCCATCAAGATATTCGTTTGATGCGGTATTGCGGTTACGCCATCGTTGGCGAAATGTCGAGTGGCGGGGGACTCGTCCCGCCCCGCCGTCTCCGCATCCCGCGCGGGTTGCGGCGCCCCTCTCACATTCGCGCGCCCCACGTTTTCGTGGATGGGGCGCCGGCCGCTCCCACCTGCCTTTCGCGTCCGGCATCCCTTCCCGTCCACAAAGGCAAGCTGCGCCTGGATATCGCCGAGTTGCCGTTCTGGGCGCGGAGGACGGGCGCCAATGTTGCTCCACCGGGCGGCCGCGCGAGAGGGGAAAACGCCGCTTCCCCAAACCAACGCGGCTGTGAGAAGCTAAAAATAAAAATTAAAAATTAAAAAAATATATCCGGCCGCTGCCGGCCTCTTGATCCATTAAAGTCTTCTTCCAAAATCGTGCGGTAGGAAAAGTGTCACGAAGAGACGCGCCCGCTTCTTCAGCATATATATATTAATTAACTTATCCGGCTCTCCCACGATCATTATCTTCACAATCTTTTTAAAACGTTTGCCAAAACGAAAGGGATTCAACGTTTCTTTTTATATAGGAAATTTCAGGTTCCGGCCAGCGGTGCGGAATTTTATTCTCGTTTTGTTTTGTTCCTTATGATGTGAGAGGCCCATTTTTGTCCTCTTACCATTTTCCTGCTTGACATGCCGCCTCTTTTGGTTCCGGATCGCTGCCCGTCCGTGCGCCCGCGTGTGCGGCATTCCCGTCTTTTCTTTCCTCCTTTTCCTTCGCTTTTTTTTTTTTGTTTGTGGACCCACAGTCTGTCTCTCAAGGAATTGTTGTAATGGCTTATTGATTTGGCAGCACGTGCCCTGTAAGGCGCGCCCCCGGACCTCATGGTGCTGTGCCGTGCCCCAGCAAGACGCAGCTGGTCCGGGCGCTGGTTTTGATGCCGTCAGCCCCGCGCCAACAACGACGACCCCGTGAGGGAAACATTGCTGGCTCCTGGCTTCCCCCGACAATACGGAGCAATTGACCCTGGCACCGCGCTGAGGCGGCCGGAGGGAAAATTCCGAAAGGAAATAACAA
>NW_912639.1:0-1225 GCF_000209065.1 Trypanosoma cruzi | reverse complement strand
GAAAGAGAGTGCTTCTGACTCCCGCCATTCATAATTCAAAACAAAAATTTAGAGCACAGCGTGTGGTGCAGCAGCCGCTCGAAAACGATCCGCCGACTGCAGCACCATTGTGGGCAAGAGCTCGCGAAATTCCTCCAAGCAGCGAATAGTTCAGGGTTGTTTGGTGTCCAGTGTGTGAACACGCAAACATACATTGAAAGAGAGTGTCTCTGACTCCCGCCATTCATAATTCAAAACAAAAATTTAGACCACAACGTGTGGTGCAGCAGCCGCTCGAAAACGATCCGCCGAGTGCAGCACCATTGTGGGCAAGAGCTCGCGAAATTCCTCCAAGCAGCGAATAGTTCAGGGTTGTTTGGTGTCCAGTGTGTGAACACGCAAACATACATTGAAAGAGAGTGCCTCTGACTCCCGCCATTCATAATTCAAAACAAAAATTTAGAGCACAGCGTGTGGTGCAGCAGCCGCTCTAAAACAATCCGCCGACTGCAGCACCATTGTGGGCAGGAGCTCGCGAAATTCCTCCAAGCAGCGGATAATTCAGGGTTGTTTGGTGTCCAGTGTGTGAACACGCAAACATACATTGAAAGAGAGTGCCTCTGACTCCCGCCATTCATAATTCGAAACAAAAACATAGACCACAGCGTGTGGTGCAGCAGCCGCTCTAAAACGATCCGCCGACTGCAGCACCATTGTGGGCAGGAGCTCGCGAAATTCCTCCAAGCAGCGGATAATTCAGGGTTGTTTGGTGTCCAGTGTGTGAACACGCAAACATACATTGAAAGAGAGTGCCTCTGACTCCCGCCATTCATAATTCAAAACAAAAATTTAGACCACAACGTGTGGTGCAGCAGCCGCTCGAAAACGATCCGCCGAGTGCAGCACCATTGTGGGCAAGAGCTCGCGAAATTCCTCCAAGCAGCGAATAGTTCAGGGTTGTTTGGTGTCCAGTGTGTGAACACGCAAACATACATTGAAAGAGAGTGCCTCTGACTCCCGCCATTCATAATTCAAAACAAAAATTTAGACCACAACGTGTGGTGCAGCAGCCGCTCTAAAACGATCCGCCGACTGCAGCACCATTGTGGGCAGGAGCTCGCGAAATTCCTCCAAGCAGCGGATAATTCAGGGTTGTTTGGTGTCCAGTGTGTGAACACGCAAACATACATTTGAAAGAGAGTGCCTCTGACTCCCGCCATTCATAATTTCGAACAAAAACTTAGAA
>NW_912638.1:0-1225 GCF_000209065.1 Trypanosoma cruzi | reverse complement strand
AAAAAGGGGGGGGGGGGGGGCAATCCTTGAAAACAAAGATCCGCCCCCCAAACCAGGAAAAGCATTAAAAAAAAACGCGATCCTATTTTTTGTCCTTACTGCCGGGGTTGGCCGCCGCAGGGAATAAAAAAGAGTAGGGCGGTGGCCCCGGACGAGAGATACATGACGACGTGTCGAATTATCCAAGTTGCAGCGGCTGCCCCGGACGAGAGATACATGACGACGTGTCGAATTATCCAAGTTGCGGCGGTCCGCCCCGAACGAGAGATACATGACAACGAATCGATGTATCCACGCTGCGGCGACGGCCCCGTACGAGAGATATATGACGACGAATCGAAGTATTCACGCTGCGGCTGCGGCCCCGTACGAGAGATATATGACGACGAATCGAGGTATCCACGCTGCGGCGGCGCACCCTAAACATGTCGCTTTCGTTTTCCAGGGGACAACGCAAATGTGCTCGATTGTTCGAAGATCGAACTTAACACCTTACGTGAAAATGGGTCACGCGACCACATTTTTTTTAGCTCAGTGGCAAAACAAGCTCACAATTTCATCCGGGGTGCGGGTTCGAGCCCCGAAGAAGCCTAAGTTTTTTTCCTTTTTTTTTTTTTTGGAATTCTTGTTTCTTATTGCTTTTAAAACTTCTGGTTTGCAGGACGGTGTGCGAGTTCTGCAATCGCACTGATTCCATCTGTTTCGTGGTGTGTGCGGCTGCGGCTGCGGTGGTGGCCGCGTGAGAGTGAGTGAGAGAGCGCCATGCACCGCCCGCACACACACTCGTCTTTCACCCACTCTCTGTGTGTGTCCCCTTGCATGGACTCTCGCCCTCACCTCATCCCACGAAGCACACACATAATGTGCCCATTGTATATATTGCATGCACACCCATGCAGGCCCGTTGGTGCTCTCTTTTGCACGACACGCACCGCTGCCGTCCTGCCTGGCTGCATGGGCGGAGCACCGTAACTGTTTCTGTTTTGTTTTTATTGCATTGAGTGGGCGACCTCTCTCTCTCTCTCCCTGTGTGTGTGTTTTGCTTTACGGGAGCAATGAGAGTGTGTGCGCTGGTCGTCCCACGCTTCGGCTTTTTGTTTTGTTTTTCATTGTTTTGTGGTTGAGAGCACCCATTCCGCGGGCTGAGTGTGTGTGTTTGTGTGTGATGATATGAGTAATTTGCGTGTGTGCTATCTGCCTCTCTCTGCCGTTGCTTTCTTCTGAC
>NW_912637.1:0-1225 GCF_000209065.1 Trypanosoma cruzi | reverse complement strand
TGGACCGGCGTATTTATGCTGCTGCTGCTGCTCGAGGAGGTGTAGAAGTGCGATTTGAGGTGAGCGGCGGAAGGGTCACACATCCCGCAGTGACGGTTGTCGTTGGCCCACCGGGTGCCTCTGAAGGTTTTGTTGGATGCAACGTCCTTATGCCCGTCTCTGGATGGCGGCATCCCTGATGCAGCCAACGAAAGGGACTGGGAGCGACGGTGAGACGCAAGCACGTGTGGATGTTCGGAGCGGCCGGCACACCGCACGCTGAGAGCATGGCACGGCGAGGACCGGACCCAGGAAAGGGACACCGCGTGGGACGTCAACATTCACTGCAGCGACCGCCACCGAATTCGGATTTGCTCGCACCTTCTGCGGTCCCTCTTCCTCCCCTCACTTCTGTGCCGAGGACTGTGCCGCGGGATCCAGCAGCGCGATGTTTGGCCGCAGGAACATGGCCCGAACAACTGATGTGTGTGTGTGTGGGGGGGATGTGCACTGCGAAGAAAATGAAAAAAATGTTGCGAGACGAACACCACCACCACCAGACCGGAGTGAAGTTGTGTTTTGTCCACTTGCGCGAGGGCGGCCTGCCACCTGGTCGGTTAGGAGGATTATTTTTTTGCGTTGTTGCGCTCTCTTTATATTCCGCTGCGTTTTTCTTGCGGACCTGCGAAGGGAGATTTGCAAGAAATTCCTGCGAGGCGTCCGTGCCGCCATCGGAAAGGCGGATCCCCCTTGAAAAACGCTACTTTTAAATTTGTTTTGGGCGGGGAGTTCCTGTCGATTCAACGCGACTTTGCTTTGCGGATTTGATGCGTGTGTTTCCGAGCGGTTCGATCAGTGCTCCCAGCCCACTCGGATGTGGTGTGCGCGTCGACGTGAAGGTGCCTGCCAGCCGTTTTATTGCCTTCCCCGCTGTGGCTGCCGCCGCTGCCTTCTTCTCTTCCTGAGATCCTGCGGCTTCTTGACAAGATGTTTTGGGGAAGGCGTTGCCGCTCTTATCGTCCATGGTATTTTGATTCTGGTGCCGCGGTCAGGAGACATTGAACGAGAGGGTTTGCTGCCCTTTTGTTTTATTTGTCCTCTCTGCCTGACGGCCAGTTGTACACAAACGTGCTCCTCGGCACTTCAGTTGGTGCTGGCGGGATTGCTTACGGTTGTCACTGACAATCGCATGCGCCACCTCTTCTCTGCTCCCTTTCAGTGTCGCATTTTTTTTATTGATTGACGG
>NW_912636.1:0-1225 GCF_000209065.1 Trypanosoma cruzi | reverse complement strand
CCGCCAAGACGCTGCGGTTTACCGGCAATCTCTGCCACCACCTGGCGCAGTTCATGCATGAAGGAGTGAAATTGCGCCTCCGGCCGCAGTTGTACGGCTGGCACCAGTAGGCCAAACTTGTGCAAGCTTTGGCGGTTCAGTACATACAACTCAATCTTGAGGCGGTCCATCATTATGCGTAAGCACACACGAATAAGCGCCACGACCTCCTCAGGGAATTGAAAGTCCAGTGGGAAAGCGGAATACCCACTGCCCCCGCCATAGGCGTCCATGTTCGCCGCAAGCAACTCCTCAATGCGATCACGCAATTCACCATTGTCCTTAAAGCCATCAATTTCCTCATTCGCCCCGCGAAGTCGCATAAATTCCATTACACTGCGTAACTCCTCATCCCTCGATGCGAGGGCGGCTGAAAGCTTTGCGCACTCTACCTGTCGCGCCTCAATCACACGTCGCTGCTCCTGAAGCAGTAAGTCACTGTTCTTCACGGATTTTTTCTTCACAACCGTGTTCTTCTGCATTGCGGTCTTTAGTTTCGCAGCGGCATCCGCACATTGCCTCTCCGCCAGTGCAAGCTCCTCACACTTGTGAGTGTACAGTGTTTTAAAATTCTGCAGTTCGTCTCCTGTCAAATTCGTTTCATTCCTCTCTTGCTTCTCCAGCTGTTCCTTCTCACGGCGCAAACGCTCCACGAGGTCCTTGTAACCCTGCAATTGCCCCTCGTAGGCCCGGATGTCATCGATAAGACGCAAGTTTTCATTCTCAAGCCCCGCCAGTACCATCTCGAGGGCCACGACAGACTCAAAGGCGGTTTCCTTTTCAAAGTGGTCTATCGTATTCACGGCAGTGGCGGTGTTTCCACGCTCGCCGAGAAGTTTCTTGGCTCTTGCCACGTTGCTCTCCACCCGCAGGTCGTCCCACGGCACTTGGCCACTCATGTTTTCTACCTCCTCGCCACCCCCTTCGTCCTTGTTGTGGTTTTTGTCGTCACTGAAATCAAGCGCAATACGTTGCATGGCGCGTCGTTTCCACATGCGAGCAAGTAATTTTAGCGCACGGATCTCTTCCGCCATGTGTGTAAAACGTTTTTCAATTTCTGCCTCATTAACGGCGGTTGCCTCTGCCAATGCCTCTTCGGTACGATTAAGGAAAGTTTCAAGGGAATTCATTTCACGCAACAGCGTGGCGTTCTCCTCCGTGGCATCCAGGCCAAGGCCTTCGACAC
>NW_912635.1:0-1225 GCF_000209065.1 Trypanosoma cruzi | reverse complement strand
GGTTTTAGAGTGGGACGATGGTAGCGCGTCTCCCTCAGCCGGGATCGTACCTGTCGTCTAGCTGTGGTTAATGCAACGAAGAAGGAATCGAAGACCCTTTGACGAAATATGTCGCAGTGCCTCACTGTGGGCTTCATCCGGTCCGGGGGCCTTGCCATACGGCGTATTACGTGGCGCAGCAAGCAGTTCCGTACGATTAAAAGGTGCATCAAGAGGGGAATGAAGATGAGCAACTAAATCAGATGTGGTGGCAGCTTCGTTGTTATCCTGTGGCTCTGAGCTAGATGAGAATGAAAAAACTGAAGTAGATGTAGCGGCAGACTCGCTGCTGTTCTGCGGCCTAAAAAGAGAAGAAGAAACAATGCCCAAAGATGGGTTCTGTCTGTTGATGCCCTTGGAAGGCCTTACTGCCTTGTGAGAGGGATGAAGTGGAAAAAAGATGCGATTGAGAGCATTCGCTGCTCTCCTTGCTGTTTTATAAGTGTGTTGACCACCTCCCAACAACAATGATGTAGGAGGTGGAAGTGATGCCTTTTTTCGTCCGGAAATGTATTTCCATGCGAGTGGTTCGCCTGGATTTAGCTTGCTGATGCGACGTAGATACGTGTTGCGCAAGCGCTCTCGGAGTAGGAGGAAGAATTGACTCCTTGTCCGTTGCATTTCTGCCTCACGGTCGGGCGTCGGTAACTGTAGATAGCGGGCCTTGCTGTCGGTAGCAATCCGCTCTGCCTCCATGAGAGTGTCGTCCCAAAGCCTGGGACCATCCTTGTGCATGCCGCGGGGGCAATGTCGTCGATACGAAGTAATAAGCGCTCTCGTGAAAGCTTTAATGCCGGTGGACTGCTTTTTATAGTCATATGCCGGAAGTTGTGCGTCGAAGTCCTTGATGAATAAATCCCATTTACACTTCCCCCAACTGTAGAATGTCTTAGGTGCCGAAGGGGGTGCCGAAGGTATGGTATCCTTAAATGCCTGATGCAGCGTAAATGTTAGCATGTAATGATCACTAAGCGGCGACACAGAAGCTGACCAATCTGACATGGTCAAAGCATTTGACCATGTCAGATCGATACAGGATCGTTCTCTTGTGCCACGAGCATACGTGATCTCACCAGGGGTGTTAACCAAGGTGAGTCCCGCATCCGTGCACAGTTCTAAAAATTCTGCAGCAACCTCGCTTGGAGAAGACTCCAAGAATGGCTCCCACTGTGGGTGATGCATGTTG
>NW_912633.1:0-1224 GCF_000209065.1 Trypanosoma cruzi | reverse complement strand
GTGATGGCGTCATCCGTGGTGCCTCTGTGGATGTGTTTGAGAGGGAACCGCTTCCCGCCGAGTCCCCACTGTGGGACATCAGTGATGATAAGCTTCTTTTGACCGCCCACTCGGCTGACAGGACAGCCAATTTGGTCCCTGATTCTGTTCGCCGTTTCATTGGCCTGGTCAATGAGTACGCAAAGACGAAGCGGCTCGATACCTACCTTGTGGACCCGGTGCGTGGGTACTAGAGATGGGAATGTGGGGAAGGACCGAAGCACGTGTCTCCTGCCGTGCTTCATAAGTGCGTGGAGTAATTTATCTAAAGCCATGTGTTTTTTCTTTTGTTTTTTAGCATATCTAAAGAAAATGGAGCAATGGGACTAGGGTTTTTTGATTCTGTGGGAGCTTGTGCAAATGGTGTGCGCGAGGAAAACTGGTTACCCAAATTAATATATTCGGATAAAACGAGCGCATCTTTTTCCGATTCTTTTCTATTTTATGAGCCTTTGGATGGCCGCGATTTAGGGCATCGGGGAACCGATAACGGTAAGGCGAAATTATTATTATTATTATTATTATTATTATTGCTTTTGCTTTTGCCATCTCACCCTCTCCCTTTTCTATTGACCACTTTCTCCCGTCCTGTTTGTGTTATTTAGATAAGTTCTGGATCCGGCCAGCAGCCCAGGCAAACATCCAGAGTAGTTCGACGGGGTTTGCAGGGAGAGGCGCTGTTGTGAGGACTGCGTCCATTTCTTTTTGTGCCTGCATTCACTGCGCTTGACCCAAGAGGGGAGGGGATTGCCTCAAAAACAACATCGGTTTCTTTTGCTGTTTTATTTTTTGCTGTGGGAGGGTGCGGTGGCTTCTCCAGGGCTACACATCGGGGCAGCGGAAGGGCGCGGTGAGGCGTGGCCACCACTGTCGTTGTCTGTTGTGTGTGGTTCCCCTCCGGCTTCCTCTTGTTCAGCAGGCGTTGGACTGCACCGTTCGGATGCACGTCAGCTGCCATGGTGCTCACAATTGCCCTTCGAAGGAACTCACACTTCTCCCTCAGACCACTCGGTGCATTTCTCGGCCTTGTCTCCGCCTCTGCCGCCTTGCGGGAGGCGTGTGAGCGGAGCGGAACCCCGCAGCATCTTTTGGAGGGCGCCTTGGAGCAGGTGCGCCTGGCAGAACATCACGGAGCCTCTGCACCGGAATGGAGGTGACATGCGTGCGCGTGTACGTCCCACCACC
>NW_912632.1:0-1224 GCF_000209065.1 Trypanosoma cruzi | reverse complement strand
CGGTGGTTGATAAATGCGGAAAACTCCGCATATGAAACAGGTGGGGCTTCAAACGCTTCTGGTAGCAAGGCAACGCAAAGTTTGCCCTCACGCAGCGACAAGTCCGGACCACGTGGAATAAAAATATTAGTGCGATGGCGATCGCGAAGGTAAGAATCAAGACTTTCCCATTGGAAAGCAAGCTTCTCACCAATCTGCGTCTCCAAATGCACCGTGCGTAAATCAAAGCCAGGTTTCAGATAGTTCAAAAGGAGATAAGAATGGGAGATAATGTGGGTCACAGAGGCGTTACTGTACATGCCGCCATGCAATATGCGAGTAACAGATATGCTTTGTCCCGCTTCACCTATTTTTAACTCATGAATCTGATGACCAATTGACAATTCTACTCGGGCATTCCGTGTGGGCTCTTCCCGAGGCCACTGGATCCCTGCTGGAGATGAGCCAACTACAACAATCTGATATTGTTGTTGAAGTCGTTGTAGCACGTATTCCAGCAACTGCATATTGTCCCGAATAGAGACGGCATATTGATGAGTGGGAACACCAAAAAAGCAGTCGCGCTGGTAGGGTGACTTCGTTCCATAAATTGGTAGAATTTTGCAATGACATAACGTTGCCCATGGTGATTTCTGCGCCCCAGAAGAAGGTAACTCGGGATAGGCAAACTGCCAACGTCGACGCAGTATCACATCGGCAGTGATATTGCGGGAGGCCGAAGATGCAACCTCGCTCTCCGTCGTTGGGCGGTATGGACTTATGGGTTTTATTGCAAATAAAATGCTGTTCCGTATCTGGAGATGTGCGATGGTTGTGGAAAACGGTGTGACTTCACTGGAGGCCACAATCAACGGCTGGCGAAATGTAAAGACAATTTCCTCAGGGGTTGAGAATGTCAATTTGCTACTATGCGACGCCAAGATCAACGTGAGCCCGTCTTCCAGAATGGCGGAAAACGTGCGGCAAAAAATATCCAGCGCTCGAAAGTGGGATACAAAATGTTTCTTCTCCTCCTCTGAGAGGCGATTATCCTCGCCCGAAAAGGCGCCCATCAGGAGTGCCCACATATCTACGTCAGTTAAAATCTTCGGCGACCAACAAGCCTCCGGAAGAGCAGAGGAATCAATGCGTAGTCTGAGAAACACGTATCCGCTCTGAAGATCGCTGTCTAAAATGTTCAACCCGCATGAAACTATACCGTTGGCCTCTGGCTCCATGGCCACA
>NW_912631.1:0-1224 GCF_000209065.1 Trypanosoma cruzi | reverse complement strand
CTCCCAACCCCCGCGCCCCACCGCCGCATCATCATCGCTCCGCGGAGGGTCCACGGCGCCCTGCGCGGCATCGGCGGCGACATCGTCGTTGCACGGAAGATCGCCCTTCCTCAAAGCCTCCTGCGGCGCACCCGCGGTGTCGCTGGGCGAGATCACCCCGTCGCCTGTCGGAGCATCTGGGGCGACTGCCTCTCCTCGGGCGACGGATTCTTCTGGGGTGCGGCCAAGTCGACATCCTTCGGTGGGGTGCCGCGGCCGGAATCAATGCTCTCCGTAACGGGGACGGATGTCCCCTCGCAATCCTTGTCCAGTAGATTGCCGGTGGGACCGTCCTGCTCCACACCCTCCCTCCTCGCCGTCCCACGAAACCACCGGAAGGAGACTGCCGGCCGCGGCGGATATCGTGCACACCTGCGCGTGGCCACGGCAAGCAACGCTTCCCTCACCGTGCGGTCGAGTGGCCCACGCAATCGTCGCCCCGTCCGTGCATGGGACCCAACGGACACCGCCCTTTTCGACCACTCTAAGACACACCTGCATGACAAGGCACCCCAATGCCGCATGCATGGCAGCACTCAGATACGTCTCCTCCGGGTCCCTCGCATGCGTCGTGTTCGTGGGAAGCGTGTCCGAACACCACGAAGAGAGCCTATCCCCGGGCATCGCAAACAAACATTCTCCCCGCCAAATAACAGCGTCAGCATCCCTCACATCCAGTGCGGGATCAATGATGAGGCAACTGTCCATCGGGCGTTCTGCGGGCATTTTATGGACACTCCCCAAACACCAGCCAATGGAATACAGATCCGACGCGCAGCATTTGACGGGAACGCCCAATTCGCACAGCATGTGGGGATATTCACTCATGTTCAGTGCAGAGCAATTCCTCTGCTGCTGCAGCGCACAACCCGAATTCCCGCACCAACGCATCGGCTCCGTCATCCCCCTGCTCACCCTCATGCAGCCCTGGGCAGCCAATGCGGCCAGCGTCAGCTCCGCGCAGTCGCCGGCACCCCCAATCGCTGCCATCCACTCATCCCTCGCGTGGCACCGCGACCGGTGCGACTCCAGCGTCCTCCCGTCCCCATCGTCATCCTGCTGCTCCACGCCATCAACGTCGTCGCAGTCATGGTGCTCCCTCGCTGCCATCGCGGCAGTCGTCGAGTGCACCACCACCGACAGCGCCCCACCACGCACACAGGCAGCATTCCTCACCATGCCGCG
>NW_912630.1:0-1224 GCF_000209065.1 Trypanosoma cruzi | reverse complement strand
AACTAAAGAAAAAGATGCTACAGAAGGGAATGGTAGAAATGGGGGCCTCTCTCCCTGTGTCTGCGTGTTTGATTTTTGTTGTTGTTGTTGGGGTGGGGAGATGTGTCTGGTGGTGAAGTGCGGGTGAACCCCGCAAAGAAAAAAAAAAGGGCTTTGGGTGGGCAATGAAATGTCACTTTCTCCGCCTTTTTTTTTTTTTTTTTTTTTTTTTTTTTTTGGGTGCTGTGGATTTGTTGATGTTTTCTGCGTGCTGAGGACTGTTCCTCCGTCAGTGTGACAAGTGTGTGTTATTCCCTATTTTCCCTCTCTCCCTCTCTCTCTCTCTGTGTGTGTGTGTGTGTGTGTATAGGGAGAAGTATGCTAAACCGCCACGGCACGCGTCTGGACATTGGGACGCCTGAAGACGTGGCGGAGCTCGACGCTGTGGAGATGGCCCTGCGGCAGGAAGACGGCATTTCATTTGGCGGCAGTGGCTTATTAACGGAGAGAGTTTTAAATTACGAACATCAACAACAACAACAACGACAACAGCAGCAGCAGCAGCAGCAGCAACAACATTACTACGGCCGCCGGTCACAGCAGCAACAACGGCCGCGGAGAGGGAATGGTGCCTCGTCGCAGTTTTCTCCATCCTACTGACCCCATTATACGCTGCACCAATGCCAACACTTCCATGCATACAAACATATATATATATATAGATACGATGCGTACATCTACAATCATACATTACAAATAGATACACTACATGATGGATTCCAATGAATGGGACGAGGAGTGTGAAGCAGAGCAGCGTCCGGAGCGAAAAAGAAACAGTGTTGCTTGTGTTGATCTTTTTGTTGTTGTTTTCGACGTCGTTGTCATTTCTTTAGAGGGAAGGGAATGTTATTTTTATTTCTGTTGCTATTGTTGCCAACTGTACATTTAGAACTCGCCCTTTTGTCTTTTTTTGTTTGTTTGTTTGTTTGTGTTTGTTTGTTGGGTTGATTCAATCCTTCTGTAATATAATGTCTATATATATATATATATATATATATGTACGTGTGTTTTCTTGCCTGGATGCATTTTGCAGGAAGAATTCATAACGGATAGAAGAGGAGGAGGGCATCTTTTTAATTGTGTTTCTGTTATTTTCTTTAAACATTATTATTATTTCATTTATTTGTGTTTTATTGTGTGGTTGTGGTCAAAAAAAAAAAAAAAAAAACATGAAAATATCCATTT
>NW_912629.1:0-1224 GCF_000209065.1 Trypanosoma cruzi | reverse complement strand
GGCGGAGACTGCGGTCAACGGGCACACCCTGCAGTACATCCCCTGACCGTGCACGGGGCAAAGCGTTTCCCTCCTCCACGGGCTCGGCGCTGGCAAAGTACTCATGGGGCGTGGTGAGGCCGTCCCCCGGCAGCTCGCTGGGCACACGCGTGATGGGTGCACCGTCCTCCTCGATCCGATGCTGCGCCTCCTCATGCGACGGGAACACGACTACCGCGTCAACAACCACCGGCAGTGAAACTGGCGGGGCAAACGGCTCGGCCTGTGGGCAGTCGCGCAACCTTTCTTGCCGCCTCCGCCGCTTTTCGTCCTCCAAATGTCGTTTATACACATTCGCCGTGAGCAACATGAATAATAACACGAAGAAAGCAAATAACAGTGCCATGGCTAGCGTGGCATTGTCTGCCATCGTGACGGTGAACTAAACTGGAAAGAAAAAGATAAGGGAAGGAGAGCTTGAAGACAGAGAGAGGAGGAGAACCCTACGCCACACCACCGTTGGGCCCAAGAAAGAAGGCCATTGCCCGCCGGCCACTGCACAGGACACACCGTACTGTGCTCTCAGGGGAATCGCAGGTGGAAACAAACAGCATGCGGGCGGAAATGGGAAAAAGAGGAAAACAAGAATGCGTAAAAAAAACACGGTCAATTCACCGAATGAGGAGCATGCGTCCTGCTGGAGCCTTGACCCTTTTCCCTGTAGAGTGAAAGGACGGCGAATGATCTCACGGTTCGTGCCATTGCGCCCGACATCGCTCACACACTCCAGGCAGGACACATCCCGCGCCTACACACACGAGTCAACCCATTAGTCCGTGCACCAATCCACCACAGCCGGGCTCCTTGCTAACCCACGCCGCGGCAGTCTTCGGGTTCACGTTTCCTGCAAAAGGCTCGGATAAAGATGCTTCACAATTGCTCCCAAAACCCACAAAAAAACACGGAAAAACACCAACAATAGAAAAAGTTTCCATAAATCATGTTTGCTCTAAGCCATTCGCTGCACGCAACGCACACAGACGCACAGGAAAAGCAATAATAAAAAAGGTAATGGCGTTCAATTAAGGGAAACAAAGAGGAATTCGACAGCACGACAAAAAAGGAACATCGGAATCAACAGAGCAGCGTGTGGATGTGCCGGCCATCAAACCTCTTCCCGCTGTTACCATCGCCCACCACACAAACACATATGGGATAGTTCGGACGGTTGTGCTAAGAGTCGCA
>NW_912628.1:0-1224 GCF_000209065.1 Trypanosoma cruzi | reverse complement strand
TGACTGAGGATGATACTGATAAACGAGAGGAAGAAAGCGTCGATGATCCGGTGCCTGCAGCGCCCCCTTCCACGGTTGTTGCGGGATCCTCTATTTCTGAGCCCGCCATCGCAGCGGAGAGTGCAGAGAACTTTCATCAAGGGAACAATGTTCAGCTTTCCGAAGGCAAAACGTCTCGGCAAGCCACGCTGCATGAAGACAATGAATCGGTGCAACGGGATTCGGAGGTGCAGCCACAAGAACTACCGTCAGAGGAGTCAACGGAGTTCACTGATTTTGAAGGATCCGCTGAAAGTTATGATACACAACAGCCAGAGGAGGAGGGAGGAACGAATGACAGGAGTGGCGGATCAACGTCTTCAGTGGGTGCATCATCGGATATGGAAACGGCCGCCGGACCAATGGACGGTGAGCACCAAGTGCAACAAAGCATTGACCTTCCCGCTGAAAACGACGACGTGCGGTCCACTGGAACCGGAACCACTGGCGCGGAGGAAAGCCTCAGCCTCGAGGCGGGCGACGGAAATTCCGAGAGAACAATGAACTCAGACAGCAGCTCCACTCCTTCAAAGAGGGACGCCGAACCGACATCCGCGGAGGACACCGAAGACGTCCCTTGGACTGAAAGGGCTGAATTTCTTGTTGAAAACGGCGAGGAGGTGCCACAGACGGTTGAAACCGCATCGGGTAACACAAGCACAACGCCTGGGGAAACCGAGATCCCATCGAAGTCCAACGCAACAACACCCTCGGACACTGAAATTTTGCTTGAGAACGGGCAGTTCGGGGAGTTGGCGGCCATGTCTCTAATTGGTGACAGCACCGTGCATGGGTGTGTGTCTCGGGTGTTGTTGCTGCTGCTTCTGGGGCTGTGGGGCACTGCGGCTCTCTGTTGAATGAATTGGGGAGAGCAAAGTTGCGAAATTCTGTGGAGCAACAACTGAGCGGCATCCCAGCAATACCCAATGAGTTTTGTCAAGGATACTTTCTTTTTTTTTTTTCCTTTTTTTTTCCTTGTTTTTTTCTTCTTTTTTGCAAATCACTTTCCTTTTTTTAGCTTGTTGCCTTGGGGCAATCACTATGGACGTTTTTTTCTTTTCTACTCTTCCCTCTTTAATTGTTTCTTGCTGCACTCTTCCTGTGAGGGGTGCCGTGTGTTTCCCGCCCAACTGCTCCACTCGCACACCCACCGACACGCTCATGACGACGGCCCTGTGCGCCTCG
>NW_912627.1:0-1224 GCF_000209065.1 Trypanosoma cruzi | reverse complement strand
GCAGCTCGTTTTACGCGCGGTACTGCAGCCTTGATGGGTACGACACCTGTTTTACGTGAAAATCCTCAGTGTCAGTGATCGCTCTGTTTTTGCGCTGCTCAACAATACGATGGACTCCGGGACAAGCTTCTTGTATCAGAAGCAAATCTTTAGCGTGTCGAATCACAGCGTGCTGCGCGTGGTGGGGAACAGCGGTTCCGTGTCTTACGCCATCTATTCACTAAGCTTTTTTACCGTCCAGCGGTCAATCTGGTTGGATTGGCGAGACAACGACGTGGGATTGGGAGCGATTTTCAAAGTATGGGATTCTGCTTTTGTGAGCATTGACGGCAGCAGTGTTGTGACGCTGACGGGCTGCAAGATGGGCTCGATGGGGTTGTCGGGACCACTGCTATCGCGTGCTAACGTTGGCTACCGGTTTGTTGCTGGGTGCCTGACGGTTGCGGGACGTGTGCTGACGACGGCGGCTGAACTGGAGCTGAATGGCATCACCAACGTGACGACGGTTGCTGCGTGCGGGGAGTGCACGAGGGACGGCGACTGCTTTGCTCCGCTGACGACGGCGGTCATTGACTGCAAGTGCCAGTGCGCTGCTGGAGGGCACGGCGATGTGTGCGTCCCAGCGCCTGTGCCTGCTGGCTGGTGGATGCATCAGCGACATGGTGTACCCCGAGGTTGCGCAGGCTGTGGGCAGCGGGCTGTCGTGGCTGTGCTACCGCAACGTGACGTTCAGCGGGGGCGGCATGATCCTGACGGTGCTGATTGGGGCGATGACGGGCGACGTGGCGAACGTCACGTTTGATGGATGCACGTGGAGGGACGGCGCCGTGCTGGTGCTGTTGGGCAACACGTATGCCGCTGTGGGGTCGCTGAACATCGTTGTCGCCGGCAACACGTTCGATGACGCGCTGCTCAGCCCGGAGGGTAGGTTTCCACCGCGCACGAAAATCACGATCAGCGGGAACCGCTTCACGGTCACGAGGCTGATCTCTCGGCCGGGTTTGGACGTTGACAGCCCGTCGTGTGTTGCGATGAATGGGCTGGTGATCAGCAACGACTCCGCGGTGGTGCTCAGTGGCAATGTGTTTCAGACCGTGACGGCATCGTCAAGCGCCATTCACGTTGTTGGATCTCCGCTTAGGGTGTTGTGGCGCTCCCTGTTTGCTGTGATGGGCAACACGTTTCATATGGCCGGCGGTGACGGTTCTCTGATATATATTGGGG
>NW_912626.1:0-1224 GCF_000209065.1 Trypanosoma cruzi | reverse complement strand
TGTGGTCTAAATTTTTGTTTCGAATTATGAATGGTGGTGGTCAGAGGCACTCTCTTTCAATGTCTGTTTGCGTGTTCACACACTGGACGCCAAACAACCCGGAACTATCCGCTGCTTGGAGGAGTTTCGCGAGATCTTGCCCACAAGGGTGCTGCACTCGGCGGATCGTTTTCGAGCGGCTGCTGCACCACACGCTGTGGTCTAAATTTTTGTTTCGAATTATGAATGGTGGTGGTCAGAGGCACTCTCTTTCAATGTCTGTTTGCGTGTTCACACACTGGACGCCAAACAACCCTGAACTATCCGCTGCTTGGAGGAATTTCGCGAGATCTTGCCCACAAGGGTGCTGCACTCGGCGGATCGTTTTCGAGCGGCTGCTGCACCACACGCTGTGGTCTAAATTTTTGTTTCGAATTATGAATGGTGGTGGTCAGAGGCACTCTCTTTCAATGTCTGTTTGCGTGTTCACACACTGGACGCCAAACAACCCTGAACTATCCGCTGCTTGGAGGAATGTCGCGAGATCTTGCCCACAAGGGTGCTGCAGTTGCCGGATCGTTTTCGAGCGGCTGCTGCACCACACGCCGTGGTCTAAATTTTTGTTTCGAATTATGAATGGTGGTGGTCAGAGGCACTCTCTTTCAATGTCTGTTTGCGTGTTCACACACTGAACGCCAAACAACCCGGAACTATCCGCTGCTTGGAGGAATTTCGCGAGCTCCTGCCCACAACGGTGCTGCACTCGGATAATCGTTTTCGAGCGGCTGCTGCACCGCACGTTGTGGTCTAAATTTTTGTTTCGAATTATGAATGGTGGTGGTCAGAGACACTCTCTTTCAATGTCTGTTTGCGTGTTCACACACTGGACGCCAAACAACCCTGAACTATCCGCTGCTTGGAGGAATTTCGCGAGATCTTGCCCACAGGGGTGCTGCACTCGGCGGATCGTTTTCGAGTGGCTGCTGCACCACACGCTGTGGTCTAAATTTTTGTTTCGAATTATGAATGGTGGTGGTCAGAGACACTCTCTTTCAATGTCTGTTTGCATGTTCACACACTGGACGCCAAACAACCCTGAACTATCCGCTGCTTGGAGGAATTTCGCGAGATCTTGCCCACATGGGTGCTGCACTCGGCGGATCGTTTTCGAGCGGCTGCTGCACCGCACGTTGTGGTCTAAATTTTTGTTTCGAATTATGAATGGTGGTGGTCAGAGACACTCTC
>NW_912625.1:0-1224 GCF_000209065.1 Trypanosoma cruzi | reverse complement strand
TATCCGTGATAAGGGAGTATTGAACAAAATGCAGATAACCGATGCTTATGCGATGATGGAGGGGGCTGTAAGGGATGAAATAATCTTCGAAAAAGATCGAAGTAAGCTTCGCAATAAAGGTGTCAGCAATCTACTTGGGTGGTCAAAAGCTGCTGCAAACGTAAAAACAACTGTTCATAACTTCACTAAAGATGCTTTGGATGCAGCCCTTGAGGAGGTGAGGAACCCAACGACGACGAGCGCACCGGAGAAACTGGAGGGATACTACGAGTCTGTGTACAATGCGAGGTGGCATTATGTCGTGGAAGTTCCTGGCGGCGAGGGGACGGGAATGGAGGTGCATGAGGGGAAACCAGAACAGTCATGGACGTACAATGAAGTTGGCGAATTCCTCGAAAAGGATGACGGTGTGCAGAAATCCGGTGCAACACCTCCCGTGTTGATGGTGCTCACCTCGGACAAGGGATGGCCGTACTCGTGGAATATGATACAGGATCTTCCTAAGGACTTTTTTGTTAACTGTGAGGTGGAACGAGTGTGGCAGATCGTCAAGCGCGATCTAACCAATTGGTTCAGCAATTTTCATTTGATTCTCAATTCTTCACCTTTGCCGCGTGTGTTGATTGGGACGCCCGGGATCGGGAAGTCGGTGGCTGCCGGCTCGTACCTCCTCTACCAGCTGCTGCACTGCGATGTGGAGGAGCTCCAAGTGGTTGTCCACTGTTTTGGTGGACGTGATGTGTACGTGTTTGACAAGACCGCCAAAACCGTGAGAAGATACAGCGATGAGGACATGTGCATCACGGCTTTGAGAAGTTTAAGGGAGCATGGAATGAAAGGGTATATTATTTACGATGTGGCAAAGAAAGGAACGCCACCACTGAGACATTTTGCGCCTACTTCTGGATGGGGCATGATTGTGGTGTCATCCCCAGAGGTAAGCAACTATGATGGATGGGCGAAGCAACTACAGGCCGCGCGAATCATCATGAATTGCCCCGACGAGATGGATGTGAAGGCGATGTGTGCGTGGATGAAAAAAAATCTGGAACCAGATAAGCAAGCGGAATACTGGAGGATGGTCAAAGAACGCATTGAAAAAGTGGGGCCGATTCCACGTCACATCTTTCGTGAGAAAATTTATATTAATCGCTTGGGTGCCGTTAATGATGCTTTGTTAGGGATCAAACCTAATGATGCTGAAAAGTACTTTACCCTGGGAGG
>NW_912624.1:0-1224 GCF_000209065.1 Trypanosoma cruzi | reverse complement strand
CGTGAAAAAGTCGGCCTGCTTTCTCCGATGGCGTTGGCGAGCAGTCCCACACAATCCAATCAAAGTGGCACGCCGGACAGAACGGCGTCCGTCAATCAATAAAAAAATGCGACACTGAAAAGGAGCAGAGAAGAGTTGGCACATGCGATTGCCAGTGACGACTGTGAGCAAACCCGCCAGCACCAACTGAGGTGCCGAGAAGCACGTTTGTGTAGAACTGGCCGTCAGGCAGAGAGGATAACCAAAACAAAAGGCCAGCAAACCCTCTCGTTCAATGTCTCCTGACCGCGACACCAGAATCAAAATATCATGGACGATAAGAGCGGCAACGCCTTCTCCAAAACATCTTGTCAAGAAGCCGCAGGACCTCAGGAAGGGAAGAAGGCAGCGGCAGCAGCCACAGCGGGGGAGGCAATAAAACGGCTGGCAGGCACCTTTACGTCGACGCGCACACCACATCCGAGTGGGCTGGGAGCACTGATCGAACCGCTCGGAAACACACGCATCAAATACGCAAAACAAAGTCGCGTTGAATCGACAGGAACTCCCCGCCCGAAACAAATTTAAAAGGTAGCGTTTTACAAGGGGGAATCCGCTTTTCCGACGACGGCACGGACGCCTCGCAGGAATTTCTTGCAAATCTCCCTTCGCAGGTCCGCAATAAAACGCAGCGGAATAAAAATAGAGCGCAACGACGCTAAAAAAATAATCCTCCCAACCGACCAGGTGGCAGGCCGCCCTCGCGCAAGTGGACAAAACACAACTTCACTCCGGTCTTGTGGTGGTGGTCGTCTCGCAACATTTTCTTCCTTCTCGTCGCAGTGCACATCCCCCTCCCACAAATCATTTGTTCGGGCCATGTTCCTGCGGCCAAACATCGCGCTGCTGGATCCCGCGGCACAGTCCTCGGCACAGAAGTGAGGGGAGGAAGAGGGACCGCAGAAGGTGCGAGCAAATCCGAATTCGGTGGCGGTCGCTGCAGTGAAGATTGACGTCCCACGCGGTGTCCCTTTTCTAGGTCCGGTCCTCACCGTGCCATGCTCTCAGCGTGCGGTGCGCCGGCCGCGCCGAACATCCACACGTGCTTGCGTCTCACAGTCGCTCCCAGCCCCGTTCGTTGGCTGCATCAGGGATGCCGCCATCCGGAGACGGGCATAAGGACGTTGCATCCAACAAAACCTTCAGAGGCACCCGCTGGGCCAACGACGACCATCACTGCGGGAT
>NW_912623.1:0-1224 GCF_000209065.1 Trypanosoma cruzi | reverse complement strand
ACCACCATTCATAATCGAAACAAAAACATAGACCACAGCGTGTGGTGCAGCAGCCACTCGAAAACGATCATCCGACTGCAGCACCTTGTGGGCAAGATCTCGCGACATTCCTCCAAGCAGCGATAGTTTCAGGTTGTTTGGCGTCCAGTGTGTGAACACGCAAACAGACATTGAAAGAGAGTGCTTCTGACCACCACCATTCATAATTCGAAACAAAAATTTAGACCACAGCGTGTGTTGCAGCAGCCGCTCGAAAACGATCCGCCGAGTGCAGCACCCATGTGGCAAGGATCTCGCGACATTCCTCCAAGCAGCGGATAGTTCAGGGTTGTTTGGCGTCCAGTGTGTGAACACGCAAACAGACATTGAAAGAGAGTGTCTCTGACCACCACCATTCATAATTCGAAACAAAAATTTAGACCACAGCGTGTGGTGCAGCAGCCGCTCGAAAACGATTATCCGACTGCAGCACCCTTGTGGGCAAGATCTCGCGACATTCCTCCAAGCAGCGGATAATTCAGGGTTGTTTGGCGTCCAGTGTGTGAACACGCAAACAGACATTGAAAGAGAGTGCCTCTGACCACCACCATTCATAATTCGAAACAAAAATTTAGACCACAGCGTGTGGTGCAGCAGCCGCTCGAAAACGATCCGCCGAGTGCAGCACCCTTGTGGGCAAGATCTCGCGACATTCCTCCAAGCAGCGGATAGTTCAGGGTTGTTTGGCGTCCAGTGTGTGAACACGCAAACAGACATTGAAAGAGAGTGCCTCTGACCACCACCATTCATAATTCGAAACAAAAATTTAGACCACAGCGTGTGGTGCAGCAGCCACTCGAAAACGATTATCCGACTGCAGCACCCTTGTGGGCAAGATCTCGCGAAATTCCTCCAAGCAGCGGATAGTTCAGGGTTGTTTGGCGTCCAGTGTGTGAACACGCAAACAGACATTGAAAGAGAGTGCCTCTGACCACCACCATTCATAATTCGAAACAAAAATTTAGACCACAGCGTGTGGTGCAGCAGCCGCTCGAAAACGATTATCCGACTGCAGCACCCTTGTGGGCAAGATCTCGCGACATTCCTCCAAGCAGCGGATAGTTCAGGGTTGTTTGGCGTCCGGTGTGTGAACACGCAAACAGACATTGAAAGAGAGTGCCTCTGACCACCACCATTCATAATTCGAAACAAAAATTTAGACCACAGCGTGTGGTGCAGCAGCCG
>NW_912622.1:0-1223 GCF_000209065.1 Trypanosoma cruzi | reverse complement strand
CATGTGAGGCGGACGACGTGTTGACGAGGGAGAGGAGGAACATTATTCTGAGGCAAACTCTCCCCGCCGCAATTCAACTGCACGCGGAGCGCCTCTCCGTGAGGCCCGTGACGCGTCCCGTCCTCATTCCTCGAACCGGACTGGGGTTGTGCGATAACTTCACCATCCCACACAAGCACCACACGGTGGGTGTGGCTGGCGCCGACATGATTATCTACGCCAACGGTTTTCCGACTTCTGGTCCAAGCGCATGGGCGGTACCGTGCTTCATGCTGGATGATGGTCGTCCATTTGCTGCTGCCGTGAACTTTGACCCGAGGCAAGTGGCGGTGACAAATGAGGAAGTGCGTGTAGCGGCCCACGAGTTGGGGCATGCTCTTGGGTTTGCAAAAGCGCAGTTTTTGATGTTACATATGATTTCCGAGGTCCCGAACGTGCGCGGGAGTTCCAAGGTGTCGGTGATTTCAACACCGAAGACGAAGGCGATGGCGCGTCAGTACCACAACTGCTCCACGCTTGAGGGCATTGAGTTGGAGGACGAGGGTGGCCCTGGAATTGCACTGTCGCATTGGAAGAAACGCAACATGAAGGACGAGATGATGACCAGTGATATGGATTTTGGGCTGTACTCGGCACTGACGCTTGCAGCATTTGAGGACATGGGTGTTTATTTGCCAAACTACAGTGCGGCGGAGTTGTTGTGGTGGGGCAACAACTCTGGCTGTGGGCTGCTGGAAAAGAAGTGCATGACCGACGGCATCAGCGAATACCCTGATCTGTTCTGCAACCAGTTTGACGACGATGAAAGGCTTCTCTGCACGTACGACCGACTGTCTCTGGGGTTCTGTGACCTGAAGAGGCACGAGGAAGCGCTGCCAGAGGAGTATCGGTACTTCGCTGATCCCCGAGTTGGCGGTGATGACCTCTTCATGAGCAGATGTCCGTATGTCAAGGAGTATTGTAATGCTGGGTGCACCAACGGCGATCCTTCCGTAATGTCTGGCAGTGTTGTTGGCCCGAACTCGCGGTGCGTGAAGGGGCAGGACCTTCAATTCGACGACGAATATATTGGCGATGTGTGTGTGGACACTCGATGCGGCGACGGCACAGTGAGCGTGCGGTTCCTTGATGACGATGCGTGGCACGAGTGCCAGGAGGGTGAAACCGTCACGCCGCCATCGGGTCCCTGGCGTGGGAGCATTGTGTGCCCCCAATACGCCGAT
>NW_912621.1:0-1223 GCF_000209065.1 Trypanosoma cruzi | reverse complement strand
CGCGGCGTGCCGTGAAATAACTGACGGGAAGCGTATTTCAAAGGAAAAAATTATTGCTTCACAAGAGCACGAGAAGATAACATTTTAAAACAATTAAACAATATGGGAATACAGAAAAGAAGATTAAAGTGTTTGTAGTCAAAGCAAACCAACAATCGAAAGAAGTGGAATGGCTGCACTCAACCACAAAACAACGAAAAACAAAACAAAAAGCCGAAGCGTGGGACGACCAGCGCACACACTCTCATTGCTCCCGTAAGGCAAAACACACACACAGGGAGAGAGAGAGAGAGAGGTCGCCCACTCAATGCAATAAAAACAAAACAGAAACAGTTACGGTGCTCCGCCCATGCAGCCAGGCAGGACGGCAGCGGTGCGTGTCGTGCAAAAGAGAGCACCAACGGGCCTGCATGGGTGTGCATGCATATATACAATGGGCACATTATGTGTCTGCTTCGTGGGATGAGGTGAGGGCGAGAGTCCATGCAAGGGGACACACACAGAGAGTGAGTGAAAGACGAGTGTGTGTGCGGGCGGTGCACGGCTCTCTCCCCCTCACTCTCACGCGGCCACCACCGCAGCAGCAGCCGCACACACAACAACAACAAGAAGCAAAAGAGGGGAGGTGGAGTGGGAGACCGCGGTGCTGCCGTCACTGTCGCCAGGTGTCACCGTACCATTTGTTTGAGCGGCGATTGCTTTTGCTGCTTGTGGTGCTGCATCGCTGGCTGCAGATGGACCGTGGGTATCACCAGCTTCGGTTCCGTCGTTCTGCGGTCCTTCGGGGTTAGGCCGTTGAGGGTCGTCATCATCCGCATCCGCCTCACTCTGGGCACCACTACTGCCACTTGTGGAGATGGGTGATGCTGTTGATTGCGCTGTATGGCTCGTAGGTGCATCCTTCAAATCTGGTGGATCTGTTTCTTCTCTGTGTTGCTTTGGCGCACCATTCCCTGAGGGGTTTTCCGGTGCTTCGGACGCCGTTTTGGAGTGTGACGGTGGCGTCGTGCTTGTTGTTTCTGTTATATTTTGTAAGTCTTTTGATGCTGTTGGGTTTGTTTCTCCTGCTGGAACAGTCATTGCTGGTGATGGCTCTGCTGGTGGTACTACGTCATTGACTTGTGGTACTGGGGGTGCTGAGGAGTCGCTGCTGTAAGGGGATAACCCGGCATTGTGGCCAGTATTCCCTCTTCCCCCGTTCGCGATTTCACCGTCAGCAACAT
>NW_912620.1:0-1223 GCF_000209065.1 Trypanosoma cruzi | reverse complement strand
TACGTGCAAAGAGGCACGCGGCCAACTGAAAGTCCCCAGTGCAATCCACAATCATCTGCATCAGCGGAAATGTCCTCTCGGAAATCCCTTCTAGCAGCAGAAGCCTCTGCAACATATTACACTCCCGTGCAAAAGTACTGCTAAGAATCGAAATAAGCCGTGATGTGTCACTCTCCAAGATGACCGCAATGGCAATACGATCCCAAAAGGGAAGCCCGACATTTGTGTATATTTTTGTTCGGTTCATTTCATGCAAAAAGACAACCTGAAGCCATGGGCTCCATTGCTTTAAGAAACATTCCTGCGCCTCCTCCATCGCACCGCCACGGAGGGTATTTAAAATAAAGTCCGGGTACTCAAGAAGTCCTGCGATGGTTGTGTACTTTGAATTCAGCTGCTTATGCCGCTGAAGAAGCGTGACAGCACGCGGCCTCCGGTTGTGGAGCACCTCCACGGCCACTGCGCGCTCCAGCTCGTCACACCTCGTGTACTCGCACACCTCATTGTTCCCCTCGCCGCACGAGAAGGACTCCTCCGATGGAATCCAGTTCAGTAGCTGCAGCAGCAGCAGTCGACGCGAGTCGTTCGGCGAGGTGGAAGAGCCGCACACCACGGTGATACCGTGCGGCAGCAAATTGAGGGCCATCAATTTTGTTGTATTCGGGGCGTTTGCGAGCGAAAGCAACTCAATAATGCTTGGAACCGGTCCGCTGCTGCCCACCGCACCCACCGTCTCCATGATGCTGATGTACGCAAACAAAACACGCAAATCCTCATCCGACGGGTCGTTGAACTCGCAAAGTGCCTGCACGTTGGCTGCGGCAGGAACACCGAAGCCGGCTACCAACCGCCTCTTCATGCGCTGCCCCGTGTCCATCTGATGCACATCGCCGCTCCCGACAAAAACTGACCCACAGAAACTGGCAGCAAAACATCCTGATCCCAAAATGGAAATCCTTGCATCTGCGTCCACTGGAATGGCTGTGAGTTCGCCCGCGTGATTGATACCAACAATGCGGGAAAAGGCACCCGCACCCTTCTTGACTCCGGGATCGTCGCGCGCAGTGGCACAGTACAAACAAACGTCTCTACAGCCAACGCCACCACATCCACTGCCACCTGCCCCTTTGTTATCATAATGACCATGATGATGATGCAGACGGTTGCCATTCCCACGTTGAATTCGTGCCGCCCTTGCAGCAGCCCTGCTGTCATGCGAACGA
>NW_912619.1:0-1223 GCF_000209065.1 Trypanosoma cruzi | reverse complement strand
TTGATTTTCCTTCTCCATTCTCTTACGATGATTCCATTTGCTGGATTTGTCTCAACGTTCTTCAATAACGCACGTTTTGCGTCCATGATGGTGCCACTTATTTATTTTGCCGCCTCTTCATTGCCACTTGGCATTCAAATGGCTGGTGCCGTGACCAAAGCGGTGTTTTGTGTTATCCCACAGACATCCTTCTTTTTTTCGTTGATAATCCTCTTCCAACACGAGCTCGCAGGGGGGTTGGGGTTGAGTGACGCGAGGGCCGCGCTGGATAAGCCGAACTTGGCTCTTGTTCTTGTGATAACGATGGGGGACTTCTTTCTCTACCTTCTACTCATGATTTACCTGGAGGCGGTGATGCCACGTGAATACGGCACACCGAAGCACCCATTGTTTTTTATTCTCGAACCCTGCAGGCGTTTTTGGTGTCATGCACATGAATGGGACGAGGGGGGGCCGGATGGACGGAGTCCCGACGGGACTTACGAGGAGATGGACGAATCGGTGGACTACGCTGTTGAAATTAAAGGACTGCGCCGGGAGTATAAACGAGGACGACGGACGTTTGTGGCTGTTGACAATCTCTACTGGAATATGCCGAATTATTGCGTCTCCGTCTTGTTGGGCCCAAATGGCGCGGGCAAATCAACCACAATCAACATGATAACAGGCATGACACGCCCAGATGCAGGGGATTGCCGCGTCTTTGGGCGGTCTGTGCGAAAAGAACTATCCGTCGTACGGCAGAACATTTCTCTTTGCCCACAGCATAATGTTCTCTGGTCGCAGCTGACATGTCGTGAGCATCTCGAGTTCTTTGGTCGCATCAAGGGCCTCAAAGGATTGCGGTTGAAGGATGCCGTGATGAGGATGCTGCATGAGGTTGATTTGTATGATAAAATGGACTGCAATGCGCATACACTCAGTGGTGGGCAAAAACGCAAATTAAGTCTGGCAGCAGCGTTTGTCGGTGGAAGTCGCCTTGTGTTGTTGGATGAACCCACAGCCGGCATGGACGCTGTGGCACGACGTCATATCTGGGGATTGCTACGCCGCATGTCATTTATGCATGCCATTTTGCTCACCACACACTTTATGGATGAGGCTGACATTCTCGGCGACCACGTAGCCATTATGAGCCGTGGGGTGCTGAAGTGCAGCGGGAGCAGTTTATTTCTAAAGTCGAGATTAGCAGCGGCCTACACCCTCCAAATCTCTCTCGCCCC
>NW_912618.1:0-1223 GCF_000209065.1 Trypanosoma cruzi | reverse complement strand
CGGTGAGTTTTACCTTTTGGTATCTCGATGGAGACGGCTCTTAAAATATTTTTCGTTAGCAATTCAAAGCGGTCCTCCGCTAACACGTCCTTCGTTCGCCTCTTCTTTTCATTGATGTTGTTTGACCCCGTCGTAGTTGGGGTGGCGGGACTGTTGGGCGGCGGCTGTTGTGGCTCATGGAATTGCGCTGGCGACTGCCCTTTCTTCTCTGGGCGGCAGGCGTCACAGCAGCAGAAGCGACGCATGAGGCGAGCGGTGAGGGAAAGAGATACTCGAGTTAGACGTGGGAGTTTCACGGGCACAAGTGCTGTAATGTCGGTATTCTCGAAGACAGCGGCCAGCTCGCACCATGAGCCGGCGCTCGCTCTATGCGCAGTGTTGTAGGAGCGGATGTCCATAACGCTCCGGGGGGAGCTCTCACAATCGAGAAATGCGGATATACGGGCCATGGAGACAAGGAACTGCACCGCACTGGTAACCACCGTGGGAATCATCATGAAAGGCATGCGGATGATGGCGAGAAGCGAAATGGCGGGGAAGACGATTTCCGGCGTGAGCTCGTGCCCAAGAATGTGGTACAGGAGAAGCACAACGGCAATCATGACAGGTGGGGTGGCGTCGTTGATGAATGACGTGAGTACACGGCAGACCTGCACCCCTTTGAGGTACTGCAGCTCAATGTCGCGTTTCGCCTCAATGTTCGCGATGAAGCGGGGCTCCCACGTCATAAACTTCGCAATGCGAATACCAGAGAAGAACTCGTTCGTTGCCTTCACACGGGCGTCAGTCGTGGTCGCGAGGCGTCTCCGCAGCCGCATCATGCGCCGCATCACAAGTGCATTGAGTGGGAGTGTTGTGCTGAGGGCGGCGACAGCGACCAGTGCGCTCCACCCGACGAGTCGGTACAAGAGAAAAATGGAGAACACGGCCACCATTGGGGAGCTCCAAAGGTACATGCAGAACTGCAGGAATTCATCGGCCCGTTCAACATCGGTGCTCACCATATTAATAATTCTCCCGGTACTCATCTCTGGTATCGCAAACGATTTGGGCGCCACAACAAGGCACTTCTCAAATATAACTGCGGTTAGTGCACTTCGAAAACGGAGGCCGCCGTTGATGCTTATGTAGTAATATGAGTGGAGTGCCGCGCTCTGCACAGCTTGCACAACAAACAACGCCATGACGAGAATAAGACCGGAGGACCAGCTGGGAGATTCGCC
>NW_912617.1:0-1223 GCF_000209065.1 Trypanosoma cruzi | reverse complement strand
CCACGCAGTCGGAGAACGAAGCAGTCAGCGCATCGAAGCACGCCAGCGCAGCCGCACAGCCGTCGCACGGCACCACGCTCACGGAGGGCAGGCCGGCCATGCGGTAGTCGCTGCCGCTCTGCAGCACCCGGCCGCCAGCACGGTTGCACTGCACCGACACGACGCCGCTCGTGATCGCCAGCCCGGAGACAAGCGTCGCACCGGTGGCAGCGCAGCGCGCAATCGACACGGTGCCGCCGCTCAGCGTCACCCCCGACAGCGATGCCACAGACGACGCCTCGCCCACCGCCCACACGCCGTGCAGGTCCAGCCACCCGCCGTCACCGACAGTCCCACCGTCGCAGCGCACCAGCAACGACGCAACAGACCCCTCGACGCGCACGAAGCGCAGCACCGAATCAAGCACCGCAACACGCTCTCCAAGCACAATGCCGCCGCCACTGCTCACAACCGACACGTTCGTCACGGAGAACACCGAGTGGCTCCGCAAACTGAGACGCGACGAGGACGCCACATGCATCGCGGAAGCGGTCGGACCGCCCGACGCCTCCAGCGACACGCCGTCAAGCACCACCGCGCTCGACAGCAGGTCCACACCGCCGCCAACGTACACCGCCGACCCGCCCACGTGCGACGACCTCAGCACAGTGTTGCTCACACGCAGCTGCGTCTGCAACAGCGACGTCGCGTGCAGCACAAGCGGCGACGCCACCGCGTCCGTCAGCCCGCTCAGCTGCGAGTAGCGCATCGGCCCCGGCGTCACAATCGTCGAGTCACGGACCGTCACGTTCGTGTGTGCCGGCAGGTTGTCCACAAACACGAGCGAGCAGTAGCTCCCGGACAGCCCGCTCACGCTCACCTCCAGGCTCCGGTCACTCGTCGGCTCGCCGCTGTAGCCCCGCACGTAGATCTGCGCACCGCCGTCGCACACGCAGTTCCTCAATTCGATGCGCAGCGCACCGGGAAGCATCGCCGCAATGTCGAACACCACAGCCACGCCGTTCTTCATGTACACGCCGTCCATCAGCACCGTGTCCACGGCGCGGCCAACCGTGATGGCTCTGTTCACCGTGCCGCCCCGCAGTCGCAACACCACCGCATGCACCGCGGGCATCCATGCCGCAGCAGCAACCAGCACCAACGCCACAAGCAGCGCCACATGCACAGCCGCAATGGCCCTGCACCGCACACGGTGCCGGCTGCGCGGAAACGCATCCACCACA
>NW_912616.1:0-1223 GCF_000209065.1 Trypanosoma cruzi | reverse complement strand
CCACAACGTGTGGTGCAGCAGCCGCTCGAAAACGATCCGCCGAGTGCAGCACCCCTGTGGGCAGGAGCTCGCGAAATTCCTCCAAGCAGCGGATAGTTCAGGGTTGTTTGGTGTCCAGTGTGTGCACACGCAAACATACATTGAAAGAGAGTGCCTCTGACTCCCGCCATTCATAATTCAAAACAAAAACATAGACCACAACGTGTGGTGCAGCAGCCGCTCGAAAACGATCCGCCGAGTGCAGCACCCTTGTGGGCAGGAGCTCGCGAAATTCCTCCAAGCAGCGGATAATTCAGAGTTGTTTGGTGTCCAGTGTGTGAACACGCAAACATACATTGAAAGAGAGTGCCTCTGACTCCCGCCATTCATAATTCGAAACAAAAACATAGACCACAACGTGTGGTGCAGCAGCCGCTCGAAAACGATCCGCCGAGTGCAGCACCCTTGTGGGCAGGAGCTCGCGAAATTCCTCCAAGCAGCGGATAGTTCAGGGTTGTTTGGTGTCCAGTGTGTGAACACGCAAACATACATTGAAAGAGAGTGCCTCTGACTCCCGCCATTCATAATTCAAAACAAAAATTTAGACCACAGCGTGTGGTGCAGCAGCCGCTCGAAAACGATCCGCCGACTGCAGCACCCTTGTGGGCAAGAGCTCGCGAAATTCCTCCAAGCAGCGGATAATTCAGGGTTGTTTGGTGTCCAGAGTGTGCACACGCAAACATACATTGAAAAAGAGTGTCTCTGACTCCCGCCATTCATAATTCAAAACAAAAATTTAGACAACAACGTGTGGTGCAGCAGCCGCTCGAAAACGATCCGCCGACTGCAGCACCCTTGTGGGCAAGAGCTCGCGAAATTCCTCCAAGCAGCGGATAGTTCAGGGTTGTTTGGTGTCCAGTGTGTGAACACGCAAACATACATTGAAAGAGAGTGCCTCTGACTCCCGCCATTCATAATTCAAAACAAAAATTTAGACCACAACGTGTGGTGCAGCAGCCGCTCGAAAACGATCCGCCGAGTGCAGCACCCTTGTGGGCAGGAGCTCGCGAAATTCCTCCAAGCAGCGGATAGTTCAGGGTTGTTTGGTGTCCAGTGTGTGCACACGCAAACATACATTGAAAGAGAGTGCCTCTGACTCCCGCCATTCATAATTCGAAACAAAAACATAGACCACAACGTGTGGTGCAGCAGCCGCTCGAAAACGATCCGCCGAGTGCAGCACC
>NW_912615.1:0-1223 GCF_000209065.1 Trypanosoma cruzi | reverse complement strand
TGCCCCAGAAGGAAATTACTCACAAAACAGGGCGTCCATCAAAAAACGGCAGGGGGGCTGCCGGCCGCTTACGAAGGCGGAAGAAACCAGCCCCATCCATTCCACCACCTCCCACCAATCCGCACAGGCGTCGCACCGCACCGCCGACACTCCGCCCGACCTCTCAAATCGCCCGACGCAATCGTCGGGAAGGGCAATGGAGCTTATCCGCTAACGACGCTCGACTGTGGTACGACGAAGCACCGACATCCCCGCTTTGGGCCAGTTATATGAGGAGAGCGAACGAGGCGGCTCGCGAATTGTGTGCGCTGTCAGTGTGGTAGCAGAGAAGGCCTCTGGCGGGGCAATTCACAACCTTATGCCGCACGCGCGAACAGCCGATCAACGAGGAGGGCTGCGCGCCCTTTTGGCGGCAATATTAGATGCGGCGCCATAGTCCAGAGTGCGGCACGCCAGGATGCTGCGGTCCGTGTTGCAAATGGATCGAACCCCGCTGGACATGGTGATTCTGGGGTTACAAGGGGTTGCGGCGCGATTGGAGAGGAAACAGGCGCGCCCCTTGACAAGGGAATGGGTGGATGGATATATCCACAGCCGGACTGATTGGAAGGAACGTGTTGTTTTTTGACCTGCGTGGATAACGGCGAGCTGTCGTTCCGAGATTGCAGCCTTAACTCCCAACAATTTCACGCTGGAGCCGGACGGGAGCATAATTTTGGATTGGTCCGTGGCGTCAATGACGGCGAGGGCGGACTCCCGCCGAGCTTTGCGGCTCGTGAGGATACAAGGGCAGGACGCGTTCGACACTATAGCGTTATGCAGGACACTTCGACGCAACGAAAGCTTACGAATCTTACGACTGCTCACGTGGAGCGACCTCTGGCTCCTTGGAATGCCACGGCGCACTCCACAAAACAGGGTGCGTTGAGGCACGCAGCTCCAATCGTGGAGACATGCAATTTTGACCCACACGTGATCTTGCAGTTGGCGATGCACGTCGACCCGTTCGACCTTCCCCAGAATACTGTTTGATATTTGGGGAGGTACACCACAATGCTGACCCAGGTGTCGTCGCTGCTCGCATTGATGTGAAGGGAAAACTGCGAAGGGCATCAACTCTGGTTGAAAGGAGAGAGGCGTTTTTCATGCTTTTTATCATTGCGCTGCTACTATAAAACGACGCGAGCCAAGGACGCGTCCGGCCACTCCACAAGACGCACGAA
>NW_912614.1:0-1223 GCF_000209065.1 Trypanosoma cruzi | reverse complement strand
ATCTGTTTGCGTGTTCACACACTGGACGCCAAACAACCCTGAATTATCCGCTGCTTGAGGAATTTCGCGAGCTCTGCCCCACACGGGTGCTGCACTCGGCTGATCGTTTCGAGCGGCTGCTGCATCACACGTCGTGGTCTAAATTTTTGTTTCCAATTATGAATGATGGGGTTCAGAGGCACTCTCTGTTAATATCTGTTTGCGTGTTCACACACTGGACGCCAAACAACCCTGAATTATCCGCTGCTTGGGGGAATTTCGCGAGCTCTTGCCCACACGGGTGCTGCACTCGGCTGATCGTTTTCGAGCGGCTGCTGCATCACACGTCGTGGTCTAAATTTTTGTTTCCAATTATGAATGGTGGGGGTCAGAGGTACTCTCTGTCACTATCTGTTTGCGTGTTCACACACTGGACGCCAAACAACCCTGAATTATCCGCTGCTTGGAGGAATTTCGCGAGCTCTTGCCCACACGGGTGCTGCACTCGGCTGATCGTTTTCGAGCGGCTGCTGCATCACACGTCGTGGTCTAAATTTTTGTTTCCAATTATGAATGGTGGGGGTCAGAGGCACTCTCTGTCAATATCTGTTTGCGTGTTCACACACTGGACACCAAACAACCCTGAATTATCCGCTGCTTGGAGGAATTTCGCGAGCTCTTGCCCACACGGGTGCTGCACTCGGCTGATCGTTTTCGAGCGGCTGCTGCATCACACGTCGTGGTCTAAATTTTTGTTTCCAATTATGAATGATGGGGGTCAGAGACACTCTCTGTTAATATCTGTTTGCGTGTTCACACACTGGACGCCAAACAACCCTGAATTATCCGCTGCTTGGAGGAATTTCGCGAGCTCTTGCCCACACGGGTGCTGCACTCGGCTGATCGTTTTCGAGCGGCTGCTGCATCACACGTCGTGGTCTAAATTTTTGTTTCCAATTATGAATGGTGGGGGTCAGAGGCACTCTCTGTCAATATCTGTTTGCGTGTTCACACACTGGACACCAAACAACCCTGAATTATCCGCTGCTTGGAGGAATTTCGCGAGCTCTTGCCCACACGGGTGCTGCACTCGGCTGATCGTTTTCGAGCGGCTGCTGCATCACACGTCGTGGTCTAAATTTTTGTTTCCAATTATGAATGATGGGGGTCAGAGGCACTCTCTGTTAATATCTGTTTGCGTGTTCACACACTGGACGCCAAACAACCCTGAATTATCCGCTGCT
>NW_912613.1:0-1223 GCF_000209065.1 Trypanosoma cruzi | reverse complement strand
CGTCCCCTCGGTGCCCGTAATCGTAAGCGCTCCGGATTTCAAAGATGCCTTCATTCCAAATTCGCGGGACCAAGTGTTGGCGACAAATTCAAGGAAACCCGTATCCTCTTCATCCGAACCGGAAACTTCTTCTGAAGCCGAAGATCGAAAGAGCGAAGTCACGGGGTGAGGGAAACGCGGTCGCCCACAGTGCCCAATGACGCAAGAGTATTGACCCGCCGTCGCTCTCCCGTGAAACTGGGTTGGGGAATTGTGGGTGCAGCCGCGTCCCTGGCCATCAAACGCTCGTGGTGGGGCGGTGTCGTTGCGCCATTCTCGTACCCGTGCGCGGGTGCATCTGGCGGCCCTCTCCTGGAAGAGGAAACTCCTCGCTGTCCGAGCGAATCGGCGCACCCCAAGCTGCAAGCCGCGCTTCCAAGGCACCGATGCGTGCCTTTCGTTCCTGGGGTTGTCTCCAAATGGCGTTCGCGTCCCGCAAGAAGACCGTTCGCCACCGCAGTGTTGGACGCACGTGCCGAAAAGTGGTTATTCGCTTCCTCCATCCGATGTTGAAGCTGCGCGCTTCGATTCTGCACGTCAGCGGCGGCGTAGTGCGGCTTTGATCTCCGCCCTTCCGCGATGGTCAACCCTTGCCGCGCCCCCAACTCACGGGCCGCCCTCATTATGGGCAGGAGGAGTTGAGACGCAAAATTTGGTGCTTGGGGCGCCCGGAGATCCGCAATGTGCCCCGTAAGGGTTGAATCCTTCCAGTGCTTGGCAGTGTTTCCTGAAATCCATCGTAAGCCGCTTATGGTAGCACTGACAGTCATCATTGATTCCGACTGTCCCTTTTCATCCATGTGGGCAAGTTGCTCCTGTATGTCGCCTTGCTGGTGTACCAGATCCGCCATGCGATTACCGATAAGGCTCCATTCCGTTGCCGTGAAAAAGGAACCATCGCCATTCCTTTATATGAGCTTGCAGGAATCAGTTTTGGCTGTAAAAACAAAATGAAAATAAAACAACTAAATTCGTCTAGACGCCATTGTTTCCCTGGTTCCTAGAATCGCGGTCAACCAAAGAATAATAAAGTAAGAAAAAAGGGCTCATGGTGAGTTCGCTTCATCAGGGTATATATCTTAAATTAGCCCGCTTGCCGCTTAAAAATTCTCTTCACGAGCTCGTAAAAATACTGAATTCCCTCCACCTCCCAATCGGAAAATTAGCAAAGCAAGAAGATGAAA
>NW_912612.1:0-1223 GCF_000209065.1 Trypanosoma cruzi | reverse complement strand
GCGCGCACACGGACGCAGCTTGTCGTTGGCCACTGCGGCGTGTCCAGTAACGGAGCTTGTGGTGCGAAATCCGAGAAGGCATCCGACCTCACACAGCTCACAGACAGATGGATCACCGGCATGGTCGCACTGTCCAAACATGTTATTTGTGCCCGACAGCTCAGGGAGGAAGCTTGCTGCTGCAGTGGAGCCGGCGACTGGGACCCACGCGCATCGACACCACCCTCACTCGTGGGGTAGAGGCCGCACTGGCCCGCCTCCGCACCGGGGTTCTGCTCAAATAAGGATGGCTGCTACGGCCACTGCAGCCCGCCATCCCGAGCACATGCTGTTGGTGCAACTCGGATGCCGCACAGCAGACACGCAATGAACCTCGCACGGAAACGCCTCCTCCTCCCGCTGACCTTACCCCGCCACGATCCGACGCCCGGCAGACTGCCCGGTGTGCGGCAAGCACTGCGGTTGCCGCGCCAGCGTCGTGACGCACGTGGCCAACGTCCGTGGCATTACGCGCTCCCAGGCGCTGTGGAAAGTCAATTCCTCCTGGTGAACCGGAGCCGCCGGGAATTCCACCGGAACCACCACCCACCACTTGGGCGAGGACGAGGGCGAGGGACGGCACGCTGATCGCACCCCCGCGACGGAATGCAGATCCCAGGCCGAGGCCATTCGCTGCTCGGCGCCGTACGACCAACGAGCCGGGTTCAGAGTTGCTCTCCGGCACTTCCACATGCAGTACAGCACCGGAGCACGAAGGGGGCGTCCCCGTGAATATGACGATCTGGCTGCATCCACCCCGTTCCGGTGCACGCCCTGTGGATTCGTTGCCCAAGCGAAAGCTGGAACAACATCCCATTCACGCGCACACGCACGCTCCGGAACAGAGCCGGTGCCGGCACCAGGGACCACAGCACTCCATGGATGTCCTTACTGCGACAGGCGGGCGGGCAATGCCGGTCCCGGACAGCCACGCCCGGCACAATCTCTCCGACGGCGAGAGTGTCACGACGCCAAAAATAGAGCCACAATGCACGCACGCCGTAAGGCTTGAACACAGCGGGAAGAAGGCCAAGCCCGCACAGCAACTTTGCCTTCGAGGGAGACTCCCTCCTCCGCGCAGGAGGCGAATGCCGGCGGGGGACGGCGCACCGTGCGCCCAAAGTAGCACACACATCCATTCATCAACGTCGCACTGTTGCCGATTCCACGACGGCAGAGTGTCG
>NW_912611.1:0-1222 GCF_000209065.1 Trypanosoma cruzi | reverse complement strand
TGGTGCGCACGGGTCCCCACGGAAACTTTTCTATTGCGTGAAGCGCAGGCTTCTTCATCTCGTCGGCCGTCAAATTTCATTCTTCTGCGTTAAATCCGTCCCCCCGAGAGATGTTGGGGCCCCACCCCCGCCAGCGGAACGCATTCCGTTGACTCCAATCAGCATCGTGCGGGCTTTGCGCCGCCCAAACAAAGAAGGCGCATGAAGCAAAATTGTTTCGGCGAAACATGGGAACGGAACCACCGCTTTCCCACAATCAACGCGCCCCACACTCGTCGGGTCAGAAGGTCCTGCAGGCACACCCTCCGCAAAGACGCCAACCACGCGCTTCATATTTTCGTGGTTCCTTGTGGACGTTGACGTCGGCGTGACGTTACAGTGCACTTGCCATCGGACCAAGGTACGAACACAACTGGACGTGACAAAAAAAAAAGAAACGCAAATGAGGCTGAGGGGGAAATAGTCGTGGGAGAGGGGCGAAAGAGAGGGAACACCATAAAAGAGCGCATCCAAAAAGCCCATGGGCACCATTCAAGGCACGCTCGGTCCGGGCCAAAGACACATTTGCCCAAACGGGGGCACAAGGAGCAGGGCAGCGTCAATTAATTCAAAAAGAAACAAAAGAAACGCGAACAGCGACGTCCCAATCACGGTCATGCACTCCGCAAAGGGGCGTTTCATTCTCCTCCCCTCTCCCTCTCGCTCGCTCGGAACGACCGAGCCATCCCGCCCAGCCCATTCCCCGCCTCCCGGGGGGATGGGGAAGGCAGTCGAGGGCTTCCTAACGCCACCTCCGCCAATTTCGTGGGCGGACAGGAGAACGGTGGCGACGGCAACAGGCCACCACTCCTCCTTGCGACGGGTCTCCCTCGCGGCGTCGGCGCTGCCTTCTGAGGAAAGCCCGCGTTGCCCGTTGGTGCTTTGATGGGTGGGGAGCGCCAGACGCACAGCAACACATTCCCTCGTTTGTTTTTCAGCCGTCGACAATCGCAGTTGATGCGCCTCACGTCGCAACCGAACGACCTGCGATGCCAAATGTCTTGCAGTCTCCACGGCGGGCTCCCGGTGGGCACGCACATCATCGTACCACGTGTCCTCCTCTCCTGGGACATGTGTGCTGCCACTTGTCCGCCGCATGTAAGATGTTGTTCTCCAAAGCTTTGCAATTCTCCACCCAGTTGACTTCACCCTAAACACCCCCAAGGTGACCTCACAAAATTTA
>NW_912610.1:0-1222 GCF_000209065.1 Trypanosoma cruzi | reverse complement strand
AGCCGCGACAGCTGGGGTAAATGCAGACCCGCCTTTCCGTACAGTTCCAGTCGGCCGGTATTCACAATGTCCGGTAGATGGTCGTGGCGTGCCGTGCGGTAGCGGGTCAGTCAGGCATTGCTGTGGCACGGAAACCCGCACGCTAAACGGCAAAACCAAACTGGTGGTGGTCCCAGCGGGATGTCGTCACCGGGCAACGTGCGCCTTCTCGGCGGCCTGAGCCCTCTGCCGCCGGGAAATCGGCAACACCGTGACGCTAATCAATGCATGTGTGCGTGCCAATTTAGGCACACGGTGCATTGTTTCTCGGTGGCATTCTCCTCCTGCGTGGAGGCGAGGGTTCTGCGTTGGTTTGATGCTCTTCATGCGAAAGTTCGAGCTTTGCAGAGCGTGGTTACTCATTCTCCATTTTTAGTGTCACGACTTTCTTTCTGTCGGGTGTTTGTGCCGGGTGTGGGTGGTCAATCCCCTGGCATTCCCCGCCTGCCTGCCGCATTAAGGGCACCTATGAGGTGCCACTTTCTTCGGTGCCGACGGTAGCTCTGTTCCGGAGTGTTCGAGTGCCCGTATGCGGGATAGTGGTCCCGCTTTCGCTTGAACCCTGAATTCAAAGTACGTGCATTCGAGCGCGGTGGATGCCGTCAGACCGTCATATTCCTGGCAACGCCTCCTATTTGTCGGGGGAACTCTTGCTTGTGGAAGTGCCAAAGATGAATTACGGTTCCGGCTTGACTTTCGTACAACACCGTGCGAAAACTGCATGGGAGTGGCTTCGGCATGGGCCGTGCAGTCTGCGGCGGAGGTGCGATCGGTGTGCCGTCTCTCGCTCTCGTCCTCGCTCAAGTGCTGGGCGGTGGTTCCGGTGGGATTTCTGGCGGCTCCGACTCACCGCAAAAGTCGGATTCCCGCAGCGCCTGGGAGCGCGTAATGCCATGGGCGTTAACCATGTGCGTCACGACACTAGTGCGGCAGCTGCAGTGCTTGCCGCACACCGGGCAGTCTGCCGGGCATCGGATCGTGGCGGTGTGGGGTCCAGCGGGAGGAGATGGCTTTTCCGTGCAGAGTTCTTTGCGTGCCTGCTGTGCGGCATCCGCGCCGCACCAACGGCATGTGCGTGGGATGGCGGGTTGCAGTGGTCGTAGCAGCCATCCGTATTCGTGAGAAACACCGGTGCGGGAGCAGGCTGGTGCAGTCTCCTCCCTGCGAGTGACAGTGGAGTCCG
>NW_912609.1:0-1222 GCF_000209065.1 Trypanosoma cruzi | reverse complement strand
TGCGCTGCTTGTGGAAAGGGCAGTTATTCTTAGTAAAGCCCTGGAAGGACCCGTCGCAGGATGGACCGGCGGGCGCCTTTTGCGGCGGTGTTGGACAAGTCGTCAGGACGGAGATGGCGGTCCATCGCATGGCCAAAACCAAGGAACGCCCAGGAGGACGCCGAGGCCACGTTCCGCCATTTCACATTTCACAGTGTCTTGGCGCGGTGCGAGACGAAGCCGCCGCTTTACTGGATTTGTATGCGTCTTTTTACGGGCGGCTCACTTGGCGGATATGCACGGACGAGTTTCCGTTGTCGAGTGGGATTTTTGGATCTCGTGGAATCGACTCTCCTCCACACGGGCCATGAGTGTATTCCGGAAGTTCCCCGCGCCGCCGCGAGGGTCTTGGCGGAGGACCCCGAGATGGTAAGACCGCAGTCTGTTGCGCCGCGCGTGGTAAGTACTCCTGTTTGGATTTGCGGTATCCGGACCAGTGGACCGCGGAGAAGTGTGGTTCGGCGGTACCAATGTGCGGTCAAGAAGTGGTGCCAGCAGGAGAACAGGTGGTCCTTGCCAAGGGGTGTGAATCTATTGGCGTATCCTTCATCCGCGAGACGAAGAGCGCCGCCTTGAGCACGACGAGAGCACGAGGATTGAGGAAGACTGCGTGTCTCCGAACGCCGGCAGCTGGGGGTGTGGGTGGTGCGGCGGCGCGGGGAATCCCTCTTTTGACGGTAGCTTTTGCTTTTTCAACGCAGTGTATCCCTGAGCGTCGTGTCCTCACGATCCGGCGGACGTGCCGCCATACGCACTGAAAGAGGGGCAGGAACGACCCCGCAAATTGCCGGAGAAGGAGCGCGTCTGCACTGGCATAGCTTTACAATCCCACGCCATGTCGGCAGCAGACGCGTCCATGCACGGATGGAGCGGTTTGTTGCTTTGGAGAGCGGGGGAACGGGTGCCAAACACGGCTTTCCCGCCGACGACACACCGATGGGATCGCCAGCGGCCGAAGTTTGCTGCCCGACATGCGGCCCCCAGCGCCACAGCAATGACGGACTGACCCGCCACCGCACCGTGCGATGAGACAAATCCACACCTACTCCGCTGCCCAGCACTGCAGGCAATTAGACAAAGCATGGAGTGAACACTTGGGAGGTGAGGAAGCCGTGCTTCACTGAAAGGTTGGCGCGGTTTCTCCTCGGGGTGGAAAGGCTCTGCCCCCAACAGCACCTCCACG
>NW_912608.1:0-1222 GCF_000209065.1 Trypanosoma cruzi | reverse complement strand
TGGCAGCGGGAGGTTCTGTCGCAGGGGGAAATGCCGACTCGGGAGGGAAGGCGAGTGCTCAACCGAGTGACGATGATTCTGCTGGGAGGCTGGCCCACGGTTCGGAGGGAAGAGGCTCGGGTCGATCGGAAGAGGATAAAGGTAAAGCAGAAAAATTAGACCGGCAGGGAGGAGCACCTCCGCCACCACTACCACCAGCACCAGCACCACCAGCACCAACAGGGCCGATAAATTTGCCGAATTCAGCGGAACCCGGTGAACCAGTGACCTCCGGTGTGGCAACAGAACCACAATCAGCGCAGCAGCAGCAGTCACAGTTGCCGGCGGCAGGAAACCAAGGCGTTACGGGCGACGGTTCTCCAGAGCCAGGAACGGCAGCCGCATCAGGTGCCACGCGGAGCACACCAGCAGGGGGTGACGCTGAGCCAACATCCCCATCCCCAGGCGGCCAGGCTGCTCCCAGCGGTCCGGGCGAAAACTCCGCAGCGGAGGGGACTCCCAACGGCACCCCGCCGTCTGCTGCCGCGGTGACGCACGACGACAATACCAGCACCACCGACACGGCCACCAGCGAGGGAAATTCTACGGCGGCAGGCATGCCTGCTCCACTTTCCTCCGCGCCCAGAACGAAGGCGCTGGAGAGCAGCATCGGAAATGACGCCTGCTTCCATGACACCCGTCTGCATGCCCCGCTGCTGCTCGCTCTGGCTGCGCTTGCGTACGCTGCTCTGGGCTGAGAATTCTGTGCGGGCTGTGCGTGCCAGCACTCAGCCGCGGGGACTTGTGCGCGTCCACTGTGGTCCGATGTACTAAACAGGACAAAATAATGATTGTGTTTTGCTTTATTTGCTTTCGCTGCCCTGCTGTGCGCTCCTTGCCGCTCCCCGCATCCATCGCGTTGAATGCATCCCAGACACACTCATGTGCATGGCACGCACACAACTGTTTGCGTGGAATCACGTTTGAGGATGGGTGCGTGCGTGCTGGAGCCATGCTGTGCAGCCCTTTGTTTTGTGTGTTTACAGTTTTAACTTCATTGCTGTTCGTTTACCTGTGTTTTGTTTTTAATTGGTTTGTGTGTTTTTCTGCTTACTTGCTGCGGGGCGTTGTGTGTTTTTGCCCTTTCACTGCTTCCAACTGCCTCATGGTGTGTGTGCGCTGCCGCTGCTGGGCTGCTGCCATTTGTGACTGTGCGGTGGCTGTGCGTGGTGTAGCGGGCGTG
>NW_912607.1:0-1222 GCF_000209065.1 Trypanosoma cruzi | reverse complement strand
AAGTAATTAAAACTCATCCAGAAGTTATCGGTTCCCTGATTGCTACCCTCGGGGTCTTCTAGAAGATTCATAAAATAGGAAAACCTCCCAAAGAAATATATTCTTTCAATCAGGATATACATGTATTTGGGCAGCCAGCCTTCCTCGCGAACACTCCGTTCACAAACTCCTAGTCTTCTGCTCGTCCACACACTTCATTTACTGCCAATCGCAAAACACACATAATAGAACCAAAGGACCATCACACAAAGCCGAGGCAAATAAATAACAATGGAGGAAATCACGACCTACACAGGCGCCTCGCACACGCACACACAGACCCTCTCTCCATTCACTCCACCACTCACAAGGGTGAAGACATGGGTAGAAAAATCCCGCCGCACAACGCATGCACGAGGACGCACGCAGAGGCACCGCCAGCCACGTCGCGCCGCAACAAAGGGCCATGGGCACAGCACACCCACGGCCCCAACAAGAGGGACGGGACGCATCCAAGTACACGCCGCAGTCCTTTACTTCCCGCTTCCCCGACGGATAGGCATCACGCCTCAGAGCAGACCGTGGCATCCCACACTCACAAATGAGGCACGGCGCACACAATCCGCTCCCCCGAGTGCACTCAGCAGGCCGGCGCCCAGTCACCCCTGTGCCCTCGCAATGGGGAACACAAACAATCGTCGTCGCGGACCATCGGTGCCCCTAGCAGGAAAGAAATTAGAAGAAATGGAGGCATGTCAGCAGCACAGTCAGCAGAGAGACAATAAAAGGGACACGGAGACACACAATGACATGGGTCACGGCACAGACGGAAAGAGACGCAACGATTTACCAAAAAAAAAAACATAAAAAAGAAAAAAAAAGAAAGAAAAAAAAGAAAAAAAAAAACGATTTGGCGGGAATTTCATTTCGTTTCCTCTGGAGTACAATACGACCGTGTTTTTGAGTTCATACATACTGTCCACACAGAAAAAACAAAAAAAAAAACACATTGTTCCACGAGCCCACACAACATTCCTCACATTCCATGCGGCATCCGGCCTGCTCCTCCACTCCTCCTCTCGTGCAGTCCGTGGGACGCACGGCAATGAGGCCGGCACCGCGTGTGGGTAACAAAAGCAAAAGCAAACAAGAGGGGGAAACACATCGCTCATGACGGTGCGCAGCAAGCGACCATTTGGGGGAAAACACACAGGGGTGCTGGTTATTTCAACAGAGCACCAGC
>NW_912606.1:0-1222 GCF_000209065.1 Trypanosoma cruzi | reverse complement strand
GTGGTCTCGGCGTGGAACACCTCGGCACCGAATTACTTCCCCATGGGAACAAATTTCACTCATAAATCCTTTTTTTTGCGTATTTTAAATTTATTTTACTGTTTGCTTCTTTTTGGTTGATTTTACTTTTTTTTGCGTGTTTTTTTCTAGTCTCCCATCCCCCATCCCTTTTTCTTTTGCTTTTGGGGGCAATCAATATGGACGGTTTTTTCTTTTCTACTCTTCCCTCTTTAATTGTTTCTTCCGCACTCTTCCTGTGAGGGGTGCCGTGTGTTTCCGCCCAACTGCTCCACTCGCACACCACCGACACGCTCATGACGACGGCCCTGTGCGCCTCGCCTGCTGCACGCATGAGGAGGGGCCGCGACGAACGGCGCGCTGAGGGAGCCGTGACGTGTGGGCGTGCGACGAGGGCCTGTGGGGCGGCGCACACATTTCTTTCCATCTTGTTTTGTTTTCTTTGCGGCCAGGGCGGGCAGACACCCGCAGCGCCACACACACAGCCACACCCTGCCGCCGTGTTTTTAAGATTTTTTGCTTTTCTTGTGCGCCTTAAGCGCCGGCATTTCTTTCGGGGTCGGCCTCGTGAGTATTTCTCTCCCCCCCGATGATTTTTTTTTTTTGCTGCGCTCACTCTCCCGATGGAGTGACGCGACTCCCGTCATGTCTGCGTGCTTCTCTCAGTCCCCACACACGAGTGACTGTGCTCTGCGGGCCGCACTCACGCGCCGATGAGAGGGCTGAGGGGAGCAGCAACACGCCGATGACCCCATGAAATATAAACGATGTGCGGACACGCAGAGGGTCGGACGGTTGAAAGACATTTAAATATCTTTTAATTTTCTTTTCGGACAAAATATATACAGACAGTTTGGTGTGGCCACACGGCAGCCAGGCGTTTTTTTTCTTATTTTAAAATTTGTGTGGAACAGTAATGGACGATTTCTTTTTATTTATAATTATTTTGTGTGATGGGGTTTGTGTAAGATAAGGGGGACGTTTTTTTTTTTTCAATAAATACTGTGTGAATTGCCGCTGCTTGGACTGCGGTGCAATCGTGAGTTTGAGCGGTCTTCTTCTTGTTGCTTCCGCCACGCACCTCCGCTGTACATTTTTGTGCGTCCCCTCACATACTCTGCTTCCTTTCTTTTCTACTTCTTTGCTTTGTGTTTCTGCAGGCACACACACAAGATGCACATTGCAGTGGGTTTGAATGCTTCTT
>NW_912605.1:0-1222 GCF_000209065.1 Trypanosoma cruzi | reverse complement strand
AACTCTGCGCGTAGCTTTCAAGTTTCCTTTGATCCCCCAAAAGACCGTCGCATGATCGACTTCTCCGTGTACGACATCACCAACCGCAGACATACCTCAAAACTGACGGGATTTGAGATACCGCTGGCAGGCATGTGCAGCATCCTTGCGGGGGAATCCATGTGCGAGAAGAAGAGTATCTCGTTTAGGATTGATGGCAAACCGGGGCGTCTGGAGGTCGTATTTCGCATGCACCCCGCCTCCGCCCCACCGCCGCCACTGAAAACGGCCTCAGCAGGAGGTGCGAACGATTCGGCGGCGGCGAGTGGAAAAGGTGGTGAGACACAATCGTCTAAGCCATCGGGACGGCTTCCGGTCCGCGCGGTGGGGGCCCTCACAAAGGCTGGCATCTTCCCCAGCGAAACGGAGGTGGTGGAGATGGACAATGATCTGGCGCAGGAGATCGCCGCCCGCACCGCCCTGCTCTTTCCAGAGGAAAGAGACCTGCAGGAAAAGGTCCGAACGCTGGAGCGGGAGATTGCGCAGCTGGAGTATGACACCCAGTACGCGGCGAAGGATAAAGTGATCTCCGGCTCAGCCGCCCTCACCGCCCTCCGCGACGAGTTAAAGCACTGGCAGAACATTTCAGATGAAATTGACGCAAAGTCTGCCCACGAGGCCGGCATTGCCCCCATTCTCCCCGCCGTTCGTACGGCCCCTACAATTCAAACCAAAGCCCTTATTGCCGAGGTGGAGGACCAGTTGGCCGCGGCACAGGCCAAGATGCGTAAGTTAGAGGCACTTCAAATTCATCGCGATGTCTCGAATGACGTCATTCCGCTCCTGGACGAGATTGAGAGCCTGGAAGCCGTGCTGATAGATTTGAAGAAAAACACGGAGGAGGGAGGTCTAGAAAAAAAGCAAGACAGCGGAACCGAGAAATACGTAGACCAGTGGGAGCAGCTTGCCGGAATGCTTTACGATAAGGAGTCTGTGGTGGAGCAGCTTAAGCACACCGTGCTAGCACTAAACCGGCTGCAATTTGAGCCATATCCCGCCGGTATCGAGGCAGGATTTGCAGAAGAGGCACCGAAGGAGCTACCATTTATCCGTGACAATAAACGCCGCATGGTGGCTGAACAAAGTCTGGATGCGGCACTATTCGGAAAAGATAGCCCCTCCAGGGAAAAACGCGCAGTTGCCTGCTGCTTACAGTGGCAGACATGTAGATTTGTTAGATGAC
>NW_912604.1:0-1222 GCF_000209065.1 Trypanosoma cruzi | reverse complement strand
TAAGCTGTTGGTGCTGTGGTGAGGAACGAAGTGTCCGAATGATGTTCTCACGCTCATGGTAGATTTCCACAAGTTGCGAACGCTTCTCTGCAGCCACACGAGCAGCATGCAAAGGGTCGTAAATTGGTGCAATATACCCTTCGTATTCTTCCGCATCGCTCTTATCATTGGGATTCATCCCGGCTCGCACACAACCAAGTAATATCTGTTCATATAACTCCGCAGCTGCAAGGTCGTTCATGCGACGATCAATATCACTTGCAGTGTGCAAGTCCTGTCGTTGCCTGGCGGTACGACTCGGATGCATAGTCGTCATCATTAATACCTTCAGGAAGCATCATTGTGGCACAGTGGTTAAGGCACAAAAATACAGAAAATGGAAGCGATAAAAAATAGAATTCAAACAAGTCTAGAATACACAAAACACCCAAGTCCCTTCTACCAGGAAATTTGTTTCCCCTTATCCTCCCCTCCCCTGTGGGTAGGAAGGCGCTGGTTTCTTTTCTTTTCAACTTGCACCAAAGCCCCTCCTCTTCTTTCTTATTTGATGGTTGGGTCCCTCTATTCCCATTAGTAAAGAGGCCCTTCATTAACATTACCAGTCATCCACGACTCCGAAACGATCCAACAGCGTTTGCTGCTCCTTGACATCCTTTTGTACCTTCTTTCTCATGTAGAACACAGGGCAATCTTTGCTTGTGCATATAACCTCCTGATTCAGTGATCCCTGACACTGCTGGCATTGAGTCCAAACCTGAGAATAGATCGCCTCGTAGTGGTTTCTTTTCGCCACAATCTTCCCGTAGACGTCGGCTTCTTTGTGCCGGCAATTATCACAAAGGGCTCCCTCTTTTATTATGGCCCGACATGAGATGCATTGAAGCTGAATCTTTACAAATTTCATCAAACCCCCCGCATTTTTGCTGGGTGCTGAGACCAAGATATGGCGTGTGTGGTCTCCCTTAATAAGGACGCTAGGGTCATCTAGGACGCCTTCGAACACGCGTAGAAGGGGCGGTGCAAGTTGGTGCTCCAAATAGTACTGGGTGTCGATTGGAATGTTGTTTTCCAGCACATAAATGGGATCTTCGCTCCGCTCGTACGCCTTGGCACCCTTTGCTGCTCGGACAATGACATATGCGACACGATCGCCGATGTTGGAGCAGAGGCGGGGTCCCGTTTGCGCATTCGTTCAACGAGGGCAACGTGTGCCTGTGCCCCC
>NW_912603.1:0-1222 GCF_000209065.1 Trypanosoma cruzi | reverse complement strand
CGCGCAGCAGTGCCTCCAGCCCACCACGATGCGGCTCGCGCAGCTCCTGCCAGTGGCGGTCCTCCACGTACCACACGACGACGCTGTACACAGTGACCGCAAGCAGCACGGTCGTCAGCAGCAGCACCGTAGCCGCGTACGCCCTCGCACCGCCGTCGCTCGGCGCAAGGTGGTTGGCCGCGCTGACCACGCACAGCGCCGCAAGCAGCACAAAGCTCGTCGTGCGCATCATCGTCAGGAAGGCCGAGCGCATCATGTTCGTGAAGGCAACCACGCCCGCACCCGCAAGCAGCACAGCCGCCATGCAGAAGTACTGGACGTGGCAGCCTCCCACGGGCGGGTGCACAGCCGCAATCAGGTCCACCACGCACAGCACCGACAGCTGGAACACGCACCAGTACACGTGGCTGCCCCTCATGTTCGTCAGCATGCTGCCGTACATCCGCTGCTGCGCCGCGGGGTGCCAATACCCGACGGGGTACAGCAGGCGCTCGTGCAGCGGCTTCCTCGAAAACTGCCAGTACTTCGTGAAGCTCGCGCCCGTGTGGCGGGCAATCAAGTAGCACACGCCAGCAGGGAACGCCACTCCGTACAGCACGCCAACAACGCCAATCACGCGGTGCTGCGCGCGGGCGCCGGGCATCGCCAGTGCGAGCACGGAGCCAAAAAATATGCCGAGGTGCATCGCGTGCGCCACAACGTACGTCAGGCTCGGGAAGCGCATCGCCACCCACGCACTCGCCGCGTCCACGCCGCGCCACCGCTGGAAGGCCGCCGTCACACCGCAGTGCACGCACCCAAACACAGCGGCCAGCAACGCGTTGCCCACCACCATCCACAGCGGGTCAAGGGCAGCGAACAACGACAGGAAGTACGGCAGCGCAACGGTGCTCGCACGCTCCTGCGTCGAGGCACATGACATCCTCGCAAACACGCCAAGTGCCTGCATCTCCAGGATGGAGCCCAGCCCGCCGGTCACCACCACGGCAACAGCCGCCGCACCCGCAACGACGCCGGTGATCGCCGAGAGGGCGCTGGCAGCGGCGGGCAGCATGTTCGACCTGATCGTAAAGGACCCAAGCAGCACACCCTGCAGCCGCCGGACACCGCCACAGCGTCGCAGCGAATGACTATCGTCTCGTCGGCAGCAATGGAGTAACCGCGGTGCACGGGCACAGCCAGCTCCAGAACGGTGGACGGATTCGTCGCGTTGCGCACCCAC
>NW_912602.1:0-1222 GCF_000209065.1 Trypanosoma cruzi | reverse complement strand
AAAACTGCAAACATGTAAGAGTGGGTGCCGCCGGGCCGCACACCAAAATGATGCCATGCAGGATCTTCTCTCGGTTGCATGGAGGCGGTGGTGGTACCGGTGCAAATTCAACGTTCGTTTCGTTAAATGACGTGTATTCCTTCGTGTCGCCAGTAAAGCGTCGATGCTGGTGGTCGTATAACTCCTCAAGATTATGCCGCAGTGTGTCAACGATGGCGGCGGGGTCCAAATCAGGCAAGTCCTCCGGCGCACATTCCTCCAGCTCCGGGTGGTCCAACTTCAGAGTGTTGAGAACCCTCGCTAAGATGAGGTCAAAGATAAAAAAAAGTAGAAGCTCGACTGTTGCTAGAAATAACCCCAAGAGCCCCGCCATTGATAAATGTGCCCACTATAAAAGATGAATCCAACGCCTCGCCGTCTTATGCCTACCCCGCACACCTGTCTGTCTGTCTGTCCCACCCTTTTTGTTTGCACACCGCTATGATCCCCTTCACACCCTCTTCCCTCCTTTGCTACCTTTCCCTGCGCGGTGGACACGACACACATACCCGCAAAACAACAACAACAACAAAAAAGGGATAAACGAGAAATGAAAAAAAAAAAAAAAAAACACACGCAAAAAAAAAAAAGAAAAAACATCCCAAAAGTTCGCTTCATACCGCAGTCTTCCAAAAAGAATTTTCAGTGCTTGTAGCAAACATCCTGGCGGGACTCTCTTGCAGGGGAAGAAGGTAGAAAGCGAGGTACGTCAAAGCAACTCCACCTCTGCACCGTGTCCCTCAAACAATGCCTTGAGCTTCTCCGCATCGGCTCGTGCCATTGCCTTCACAAGGACGCCTGGACACTTTTCAACTGCTGTCTTCGCCTCATGAAGTGGGAGTCCAGAGACAGCGCGCAGCTCCTTGATGAGTTTCACCTTGTTGGCCGAAGGGTACTTCCTGACGGTGAAGTCAAAGGCAGTTTTCTCCGCCACCTTCTTTGCAAGTGCCGCATTATCCGACGCTAATGCCTCTTCTCGCGTGGGGCTGCTGGCTGATGAGAGGGCCGAGTCCCCAACGCCAACAGTACCCGTGCTGCTCCAACTGTTTCCCGCTCCTATGCCTTGCAGTAATGCCTGCTCATAGGAGAGTCGAGATGTACCACACGTCCTTGTGGTGTTCTTCAGAACGGACTCATGAAATTTACGCATCGTCGCCAGGTCCATGTTTACGTATGCCTCAGC
>NW_912601.1:0-1222 GCF_000209065.1 Trypanosoma cruzi | reverse complement strand
ATGACCTCAGCGGCATACTTCCAACAGGAACAATCTCAATCTCAACCTTCTCATGCGTTTCGCCAGGACCTGTCTGGAAGCAGTGAATAGAAACGCCATTTCTGTTCGTCGCGTCGCTGTAAAAAACACTAAATATCAAACCAACCCAACCGCTTTCCATCTGCTGGTACGAGCCCTGGGAGCGAGGGTCAACCTGCGACGGGTATGGCGTGATGCGGGGGTGGCTGTGGTACCACCCAATCACGCGGGTATGATGTCCCACCTGTTTTGTGTAGCGCTCCGCCTCATCGGAGGCACCGGCAAGCATCTCTGGGGCAATTTCAACACGGTCGGCACGCCTCACACTGCGCTGCAAAATCCAAGCACCCCACACATTGGCACGCTTACGAACGGTGACGTTGGTGTTGGTGTTGGTGTTGGAGCATTCACATTCCCACCGAAAGATTTAGCACCTGTGGAAATTGCAGGAAAGACGGTTGCAGCCACCCTCACCGTCTCTGAAGAAATAGCAGCCGTCGTACCACAACCGTGATGCACGGTGACCTCCCCAAGTAGCAACCCCATCACCTCTTCTTGTTCCGTCGTAAAGGCATGCGCCAGGCACGCCTGTACCACCGTATCCGCGACACAAACCTTTTCAAGCGGGGCTCTCTTCTCCATTTGTATCGTCGCTGCACACACTCGCCAGCGTCAAAAACCAAACCAATCTAATAATAACAGCCTCCCACCCCATGAAACACAAAACAAACACAAACAAAAAATAATAACAAATAAAGCAACCATAAAAAAATTAAAAGAAAAGGCGAAGGGTGGACACAAATATGCAAACAAAAACTATTTAACATACAAAAATGTGTAAAAGAAAAAAAAAAGAATTCATAAATAATCGAAAAAGAAATTAAAGCAGAATAATCCTCTGGGCCGCTCGCCGGATCCTGAGTTTATCGATGGTAGAAAACAAACCAGATAGGAATAAGAAAGGATGAGTGGGACAAGAGTGGATTCACCACACCCTCAAAGCTTAACAGCAGGTAAGTGTATATATGTATATAAATATCATCCGTTAGCCACAATTGTGGGCCGCTCACTCTATTCGGATGGGATATGTAGATACAGACCTACGAGGCGGCAGACTTTGGGGTCCTGCAGCCACAAAACACCGCCGCGTGGTGGGAAATCAAAAAGGGGTTGGCTGTGAAGGTAAAATTAATAATAAATAAAC
>NW_912600.1:0-1222 GCF_000209065.1 Trypanosoma cruzi | reverse complement strand
GAACATGATGCGCTCGGCCTTCCTGACGGTGATGCACACGGCGAGCTTTGTGCTCCTTGCGGCGCTGTGCGTGATCAGTGCGGCCAACCACCTTGCGCCGAGCGACGGCGGTACGAGGGCGTACGCGGCGATCGCGCTGCTGCTGACGACTGTGGTGCTTGCGGTCACTGTGTACGGCGTCGTTGTGTGGTACGCGGAGGACCGCCACTGGCAGGAGCTGCGCGAGCCGCGGCGTGGCGGGCTGGAAGCGCTGCTGCGCGATGACGTGGAGAGCGACGAAGAGACGCAGAAGCCCCACGACAGGACTTCATTGTCGTACGCCTCGGGCACCACCGTTGCGTCGTCGTACCGACCACCCGCACCGCCGCAGCCCATGGCCGGTGACACCCGCTCAGACGCACAGAGCCTGCTCGAGTGTGCATCGAGTGCGAGAGGCAAAATTGATCACGCCCTCCTGTGACGTGCAACACGTGGAACTGACAGGTGTGCGGTGTTGGTTGATGGGGGGAGGGTGCGGAGCCACGGATGTGCTGCGCCCCACAGCCAGCCATCGTTAACAGCACCGACGGTATTGTTGATTGTTGTTTCTATCGATGTGTTTCTATTTTGAGCGGGTGCTTCCAGGAGTTTTTCCCGTTCCGCGATGAATGTGTGGAGGGGGATTGTACTGTCGCCCTTGTTGCTCCTGCTGTTGTGTTGTATCGGACTGTAATTTCGTGGAGTTGCGTGCGAGGAGCTCAAAGTTCATTCTGTGCAATGGAGGAGGGATCCAGCGAACCGCCTAGTGGAAGTAATGAATTGCAGCTCTGCCTTACCGTGGGTTTCCGTGCAGGAGACATTACAGTCCTCAGAAGCAAAGCGGCGACAGAGTAGTAGCAGGACTCCAGGTTTCCAGGAACGCCGTTGAGCGGGATTATGTATTGAGGCGCGACGCATTGCCGTGATTCCGGGCTGCCCTGGTGTGTGCGAGTGCAGCGGGGGATCGATGTCTCTTTAGCGGTGGAATTGACGGACCAGGCCATCCCAGTCACCTTCCACAATAATCCTTGAGCGCACCGCCGCCATGGCTGTACCCCTCAGGTGTGCGCGTGGAACATGGGGGCCTTGGATGCTGCGGCATTGGGATTCGTTGCCCGCTACGGCCCGCGTGTTTTGTGTGTGCAGGAGGTGTGACGGCCACTTCCGGCAATTTGCACATCCCTTCACGGCGCGGCCTTTGATT
>NW_912599.1:0-1222 GCF_000209065.1 Trypanosoma cruzi | reverse complement strand
GTTTGCGTGTGCACACACTGGTACCCAAACAACCCTGAATTATCCGCTGCTTGGAGGAATTTCGCGAGCTCCTGCCCACAAGGGTGCTGCACTCGGCGGATCGTTTTCGAGCGGCTGCTGCACCACACGCTGTGGTCTATGTTTTTGTTTTGAATTATGAATGGCGGGAGTCAGAGACACTCTCTTTCAATGTATGTTTGCGTGTGCACACACTGGACACCAAACAACCCTGAATTATCCGCTGCTTGGAGGAATTTCGCGAGCTCTTGCCCACAATGGTGCTGCACTCGGCGGATCGTTTTCGAGCGGCTGCTGCACCACACGCTGTGGTCTATGTTTTTGTTTTGAATTATGAATGGCGGGAGTCAGAGACACTCTCTTTCAATGTATGTTTGCGTGTGCAGACACTGGACACCAAACAACCCTGAATTATCCGCTGCTTGGAGGAATTTCGCGAGCTCTTGCCCACAATGGTGCTGCACTCGGCGGATCGTTTTCGAGCGGCTGCTGCACCACACGCTGTGGTCTAAATTTTTGTTTCGAATTATGAATGGCGGGAGTCAGAGACACTCTCTTTCAATGTATGTTTGCGTGTTCACACACTGGACACCAAACAACCCTGAACTATCCGCTGCTTGGAGGAATTTCGCGAGCTCTTGCCCACAATGGTGCTGCACTCGGCGGATCGTTTTCGAGCGGCTGCTGCACCACACGCTGTGGTCTAAATTTTTGTTTCGAATTATGAATGGCGGGAGTCAGAGGCACTCTCTTTCAATGTATGTTTGCGTGTTCACACACTGGACACCAAACAACCCTGAACTATCCGCTGCTTGGAGGAATTTCGCGAGCTCCTGCCCACAAGGGTGCTGCACTCGGCGGATCGTTTTCGAGTGGCTGCTGCACCACACGTTGTGGTCTAAATTTTTGTTTCGAATTATGAATGGCGGGAGTCAGAGGCACTCTCTTTCAATGTATGTTTGCGTGTTCACACACTGGACACCAAACAACCCTGAACTATCCGCTGCTTGGAGGAATTTCGCGAGCTCCTGCCCACAAGGGTGCTGCACTCGGCGGATCGTTTTCGAGTGGCTGCTGCACCACACGCTGTGGTCTAAATTTTTGTTTTGAATTATGAATGGCGGGAGTCAGAGACACTCTCTTTCAATGTATGTTTGCGTGTGCACACACTGGACACCAAACAACCCTGAATTATCCGCTGCTT
>NW_912598.1:0-1222 GCF_000209065.1 Trypanosoma cruzi | reverse complement strand
AACCATCCAAAAAAATATGGGCAAAATATTATCCTTCGACGCCAACATCAGCCTCAAAAAGCCATTTTATTCTGCTACACTTGGGAGGCGTTCCAATGTCCGTTCCTCGAGGCAAGCAGATGTCGGTGCATTGAGAAGGGTCACACCGCCTGCGTATATTTCCCGAACAACCTTCACAGGCTTGTGGGACGGATCCTCAGAATACCATGGCGACTCACCTCCCCGTGAAAAGTGCTCTTTCACAGTTACCTCGTTGATCGATTGCAATGCAAACTTCACCGCTCCACAGCGTTCTCTAAACGCCTCCTCATCAAAGACGTGACGTGGAATCGATCCCAAAAGATACATGTGTTTTTTGACCTCTTTCCAGCATTCCGCTTGTTTCTCTTTGGTCTCACCACGCGTTATCCAGGCGCACATCGCCTTCACATCCACCTCGTCGAGGCAACTCACGATGACTCGCGCGGCTTGTAGCTGCTTCGCCCACTCACCATAGTTGGCTACCTTTGGGAATGACACCGCAATCATGCCCCATCCGGAAGTAGGCGCAAAATGTCTCGGTGGCGGCGTTCCCTCCTTTGCCACACCGTAGATAATATACACATTCCTCCCATGCCCCCTCAAACTTCTCAACTCCGAGACGCACATGTCCTCATCGCTGCATCTTGTCACCGCTCTGGTGGTCCTGTCAGACACGTACGCATCTCCTCCAACAAAACAGTGGACCACCACTTGGAGTTTCTCGACGTCGTATTGCAGCAGCTGGTAGAGGAGGTACGAGCCGGCAGCCACCGACTTCCCGATCCCGGGCGTCCCAATCAACACACGTCGCTCGGGCTTAAAGTCAGTCCCACCGTGAGGGCTGAACCACGCGGTTACATCGCCCTTGACGGTCTGCCACGCCCGATCCACCTCACAGTTTACAAAAACGTCCTCAGGAAGATCCTGTATCATATTCCACGAGTACGGCCATCCCTTCTCCGAGAAGAGCACCATCAACACGGGAGGTGCTGCACCGAATTGCTGCGCAGCGTCATTCTTTTCGATAGCGTCGTCAGCTTCCCTGTACGACCATGACTGTTCTGGCCTCCCCTCATGCACCCCCATTCCCGTCCCCGTCTTCTTTCGCTCCACGCCGTCCGGAAGTTCCACCGCATGACTCCGCCTCGCATTGTGCACAGACTCGTAGCATCCCTCCAGTTTCTCCGGTGCGCTCGTCGTC
>NW_912597.1:0-1221 GCF_000209065.1 Trypanosoma cruzi | reverse complement strand
TCCACCCTCCAAAAAGAAACACGAATAAATGGCTGCTTTATTCCATTCCTTGCGCTTGACTTTGCGTGTGCGGCTGCTGCTGCGGTGGTGGCTGCGCTTCCCGTGGACCAACAATCCACGTGGTGTGCGGTGATCTCTCCTTTTTCGATGGTTTCTTTGCTGTTGTGTTGCTGTGGGCGCTGCACCTATTCTCGTGTGTGTGTGTATCCTCCGTGAGGGGTGCAGACACGACGGACCGCTCTCGCCGTATTTACATGCGGTGGAGCCTTGTGTGCCGCTCCTGTTTGCTTCTCCCTCTTCCATCTGTGTGTTGGTGTTGTGGCAGGGCTGTGTGTGTGTGTGCCTGTTGCCTTGGATTGGAGTGTGTGTTGTGCGTGGTGTGCGGCGTACGGTGCATGCCTGGCTGCTGCTCTCTCCTCATGTGGTTTGCCCTCTGTGTGTGTCTGCCGCACCTCTCGTCTCCCCTGTTGCTCTCCATGTCCCTCACTGTGCAGATCAGCTCCACACCACCGAACGACCACACTCACGATGACGACGTGCCGTCTGCTGTGCGCCCTGTTGGTGCTTGCCCTGTGCTGCTGCCCGTCCGTGTGCGTGGCAGCAACTGGTGAAGATCAAGATAAGGTCAATGTTTCAACGGCTGCTCAGTCACAGGGAACAGATGTTCCAGGACCCGGTGGGACAGGGTCGCTGACACAGGCCAGTACTGGACAGACACAAAGTGTGAACCCCACATCACAAGGACCAAGTGCGGGAACCGGTGTGCCAGGGAGTCCAGATACAGAAAGTCCGGAGTCTATTCCAAAACAGGAACCAGGTCTGGGCACCGGTGGGTCAGGGTCGTCAGGTGGGTCGGTTAACCCAGCTACATCGTCAAGTTCCGTGACCGCTTCTGTACCGGCACAAAGTCAGAAGGAACATGCGCCAACAACAACAACCACTACTACGACAAAAGCACCAACTACCACCACCACTACGACTACGGAGGCGCCAACCACAACGACCACCCGCGCACCGTCACGTCTTCGCGAAATCGACGGCAGCCTCAGCAGCTCTGCGTGGGTGTGTGCCCCGCTGCTGCTCGCCGTATCCGCGCTGGCGTACACCACTCTGGGCTGAAGAGGTGTATGCGGGCTGTGCGTGCCAGCACTCAACCGCGGGGACTTGTGTGCGTCTGCTGTGGTCCGATGTACTAAACAGGATAAACTAATGATTGTGTTT
>NW_912596.1:0-1221 GCF_000209065.1 Trypanosoma cruzi | reverse complement strand
GCCGCTGATGCTGTTGCCGCGCACCGACAGCCACGACCCGTGACACAAACGACGCCGACCCCCGCAGCACCAGCAGCGCGCCATCCGTCAGCGCACCGGCGTTGTCGTTCACCAAGACGGCGGACGCGTTGGCCTCCACACCGCTCTCGAACACCAACCCATGCGCGGCGTACACCTGGCTCCCCGACACGCGCAGCACAGCGCCCCCAGACGCAACCACGCGCGCACTCGCGTACAACGCATATTCGCCACCGAGCACAGCCGCGTCCAGCGCGACACCGCCACCAACGAGCTCCAGCACCGCGCCATCTACCGCCACCGTCCGCCCACCTGTCATCACGGTCACAAGGGCCACGCCGGACACAACCAGCACGGACCGCACGAGCCGCAGGCCCGACAGCACCAGCACCGGTGCGTACGGCGAGGACTGCGAGCCGGGAAGATACACAAGCGGCGTCGGCCTCGCGGCAACCAGCAGGGAGTCCGTCACCGTCAGCACGGACCCCGCGGGGAACGTGCCGGTCAGCACAAGCGCACCGTTCAGCGCCTCCACATCGCACACGGACAGCTCCACCGGCCCGCTCTCGTCGCTCCCCGCCGCCACCGCACCGCGCAACGCCCCGCCGCCCATCACGCACAGCACGGTGCCGTTACGCAGCGACACGTTCTGCACAACGATCCGCACGCCATCCCGCGCCATCCACGGCACGTAGAGCACCGGACTCACGCCGTCCAGCACAACGTGGCGCAGCGTCACCTCGCTCACGCCAGCAGGCACAACTAACACCGACTGCACCGTCACGCCCTCGCGGACAAAAACACTAGACGCGGTGCCCACAGCAGGCGGCAGCACGGGAGCTTCCACAGGCACGCACGCCTCGCCGTACCCGCCACTGCCGCACACGCACACGCACACACCGTCCTTCATGCTCGCAGACGCCGTCCCGGGCGCGTAGCAGTGCGTGTCCCTGTCGCAGTCGTCGCACCCAACAACGTCGATGCTCCCAGCGTCGCCAAAGCCAGCCGCAGCGTACTCCTCCGCCGTCGACAGGACACGTCCACCCGCGTAGTTGCACGCCACCCTCAAATGCGCCCCAGCCGCAAGCGACAGGCTCAGCAACAGCATCCGCGGCAGCAGCGCTCGGTTGCGCACAAAGCTCAGCGTGCTCCCAGCAGCGGTCACGGCGCCAGCGGCGTAGAGCATCTCCCTCGAGACACCGT
>NW_912595.1:0-1221 GCF_000209065.1 Trypanosoma cruzi | reverse complement strand
CTTCATGGCAGCAACCGCACTATGTCTACTCCCCACGTGACCTCTCGCGCTGGGCACGTGCTGTCCACAGTGCCTTTTTGACGTGGGAGGAGTCTGAGCGACACAAGTTGCGTGTGGAGGGACTTGTGCGTCTTTCCGTACACGAGGGATTGCGTATCTTTCAGGACCGGTTGGTGGAGCGTGAGGAGCGGGATTGGACCGACTCCACCATTGACCGCGCCTTCACCACACATTTCCCTGAAATTACTTTGGCGTCAGTTTATCCACCTTCTCTTCAGCGGCCCGTGTTGTACTCTACAATATTGCGGCCCTCGTACATGGAGAACGCACGGGACGAGTTGCGTGCACACATCGAACAGAAACTGGAGGCGTTCTGTGAGGAGGAAGTGGACACCGCACTTGTTGTCTACGATGCAATGATCGATCATGTCACACGCATCAATCGTGTCCTGCAGCAGCCGTTGGGCCACATGTTGATTGCGGGATCTTCTGGTGTGGGGAAAACAATCATTGCCCGGCTTGTTGCGTGGATGAACGGCATGACGGCGGTTCGTCTTGGTGTTCACCGCAATTATCAACTGGACGACTATGAACGGGACCTGCGCGACATACTGCGACGTGTCGGATGTAAACTGGAGCGCATATGCTTTATTTTCGACGACAGCAACATCATGGAGGCGAGTTTCTTAGAGTACATGAACGCCCTCCTGGCGTCGGGTGAGGTTCCCGGCCTGTTTGACGGCGAGGAATGGGGGAAACTTATGGAGGAAATACGCGAGAGCGTTGTAGCGCAGCAGTGCCTCAAGGCAAGCAACAAGCCGCAGAATTTGCCACAGGAGGAAGACGATGATGACTCACAAGGGCGACACCAACAACAACCACAACAACAAAAACAAAAACAAACGTCGATGTTGCCCTCATCCCACAGCAAATCAGAGGATGCAGCCAGTAGTCATGGCATCTCGGCCCCGCAACGGGAGGCGCTTGATACGATGGACTCTGCCGTTTATGTTGACACCAAATCCGAGCAAGAGTTATATCGCTGGTTTCTGAGTAATGTGAAACGCAATCTCCACGTCATCTTTACGATTGACCCCTCCTCCGGGGAATTTGTGAGTCGTGCCGTGTCGAGTCCAGCTCTCTTTAACCGTTGCACCATAGACTGGTTTGGAGACTGGGACCGTGACACACGCCATCAGGTAACACGTCGGCTCACACAAC
>NW_912594.1:0-1221 GCF_000209065.1 Trypanosoma cruzi | reverse complement strand
GGCGTCAGTTAATAATAAACAAAAATAATTGCGCCAATGCAAAAATCAGCAGGGATTTGGGATTTACTCCCGAATTCGGAAACGACAGTGACATCAGAGTGTGTATGTGCGCAAGACCTTTCGTGCGACGGTGGCCCTCAATCCCGCCGTGCCCCGACACAAAAGGGCGACAAAAAAAAAAGGAGCACACTCTCCAGAAAAGGAGCGACGGTTGGGCAGTCAACCCCCGTTCCGTCTCACATGACATCCACACATGTACACTCCACCTCAAATACGTACCTCCCTGGACGCCGCATACATGACGTGTGGTTTCGTCGCTCGCAATGTGTTTTTCCTCCCGCAAGCAACAAGAGGATGGCCGTGGCGCAGATCCACTCAGGGAAGGCAATCGGGGGAGACACGGGTGGGAACCAGAGATCATACCAACAATAAGAATAATAATAAAAGGTAATAACCCCCCCAAGCCAAAGCCTCGCGCAATGTTGATCCCTCTTTTTCTAAATTGAAACCCCCCCAACAGAACTAATGCAGCAGACACATGTGCAGCGCAATATCTTTCGCTGCCCCGCGTTCCATCTTGCTTCCCATGCGTGCCACGGCGGTGGTGCCGGCGTTACATCGGGGATGACTCCAAAATACCAGGCACCATGCTGTGGAGAGTGGATGCTTGAAGAAATTAGCCGCGTCAGCGTCCAACAGGAAATGACGTCAAAAAGAAAAACTATCCGCGGCTCAAGCTGCCCGTGCGTGGCCGTACTAAAGCAAACACTGAGACGCGTGTGGAGCAACGCAAAAAAAAAAAGGAAAAAAAGGAAAAAAAGAAATGATGCAATAGCCCACAGGAATACATCGATATATAAGCAAAGTAATACACCATTCCAAAAAATTCTTCGTTCTTTCTCTTGTTTTTCTTTCTACACAGCATCAGAAGTACAAAGAGTGACAGGCATGCCCTCCCACACAGTCATCGTGCAACAGGAGAGAGAGTCACTGCAGGCACCCGCACAAAAATAAAAACAAACCAACTATCAATGACGCTTTCGGTGCGGAGTCCGATGAGTGGCTGCGCAGCTGCACAGCCGTGGCCCCCACGCCCTCCCTCATGTCAGCCAGCAACGCGCACTCACAACCTCCAGGAGGTGACGCGTCACAGAAGCGCTTCATCAATTGTTTTCCCTAACGCTTTCCTGAATGTACCTATGGCCCACACAGCAGCCACCG
>NW_912593.1:0-1221 GCF_000209065.1 Trypanosoma cruzi | reverse complement strand
TCAAGAGGTCGCCAGGCCCCGGCAGGGCAAGCAAAAGGAGAGCAGCAATTCGGTCAGGGCGTTCAGCAAAATAAGGCACAGCAGTCGGGTAGGCGCGGCCCATCCACGTCCTCCCCCTCAACCGACCCACCACACAGTCGGATCACACACCCAAAAAGAGCAGTGGCGCCCAAAAAAATAACACGGACACTAACGCCTCGTGCTCTCCTCAATGTAGCTTCACGGCACTCCCGAGGCATCACAAGAAGAGACAAATACTTACATTCCGTCGGCATAAGCACGGGAATAAAGCGCAGATTCTGCCCCGTGAACTCCCATCCAAATAGTCTCGGCCACAGAGTGTCTGTCGCCAACCCTCAGGAAGGGCTGATGCATCGACTGCCGCTGAACGATCACTCAGCGATGCAACAAAAAGAGCCACTGTCTCTCGAGGCTAGTCACCACCCTTTCCTCCCATTGAAAGGAAAAAAGCAAAGTGACGGTGTGGGCGTGTCTAGCTGGCAGAAATGGAGGAATTGACTCCAGCCGCAAAACAAATTGAACTGATCCTCCTCCCGAAACCTTCAAAGACACCGGTCGGTCAGCTGCCGAGGTTGACGGCGCGGAGGACAACACCTTGAATGCATGGAGCACTGCAGCGGCCTGAATATATTCTGCAATATCCGCGGTCAGTCCATGAACGCACAACAAAGGGACAGCAAGTCCAAAAGGGCGTCTGAACCCGTCAACGATCACCCGCGCCGGAGGATCGCCACTCCCACCCTCTGGGGGCACCTCAATGACGTTAAATATTTCCACCGCATGGCATAAAGCAGTGCCTTGCAGCACCCCATGCAGTGCAGCAATAGAAAACCATCTCGAACACGGCGTGCGACAAAGATACCAAAGGAAGGTGCGGCAAATACCCTCCGCATCTCAGCAGCTTCAATCATCCAGTAAAAGGCAGTAACGTCATACAGCGCCCACAGACTCACCGAATATGGCGTCAAAAGGCAGCGAGATGTCAGTTGCCGAAAGGCCCGCATTTCCCCTCCGTGACACTTCCACGGATGAATACAAACGCCGTGCTCTTCGGCCTCTCGACCTCTTCGAGGCAACGTTGCGGCCAAATGGCGATGGCCCAAAGTGGCTGGCAATCAGATCCAGTCGTCGCTGCAAAACAGTACAGAAAGTAGGGTGGTGGGCCCGCACATTCGCCTCGTCGATGCCTGCCTCAGCTGC
>NW_912592.1:0-1221 GCF_000209065.1 Trypanosoma cruzi | reverse complement strand
CGAATCAGCGGACTCGGAATCAGAAGGGCCCAAGCCAGCGGAGCCCAATGCCGCGACATCCTCAGCAAGGGAGAGGAGCGCAGACCAGTCGGCATCTGTTACATCTTCAGGTGCCGCCAGCTCGGAGGATGAGGCTTCCTCATCTGATGATGCACAAACGGTGGGGACGGAAGGTGGGGCTATGGTGCAGGCAGATCAACCAACCCAATTCTCTGTGGGCACCCCCGACGCAGCAAATGCAGCAACACACAACGCTGAGGGCAAGGGACAAGAAGGGCTCCATCCACAGGTCAAGGAAGCAGAGGCGGCGACACCCAGCAGCAGCCTTTTAAATTCGTCGCAGTGGGATAACAGCGTTGCTGGCACTGTGCGTGAGAGAGGACTGCTGCCGCTGCTTCTTCTGCTGGGGCTGTGGGGGTTTGCGGCTGCGTGAGGAGTGTGCGGCTGCCGTGTGGAGCACTTGTGCCCTCCCCTGCACCGACACACACACCGCTAGGAACAAGTTTCACTTTGCAAATAAGAATTTTTTTTTCATTTATTACTTTCCTTCTTTTGCTTTTTGATTTATGGCAATCACCATGGGCGTTTTTTTTCTTCGGCTTTTAATTTCTTTTTTTTTTCTGTTCGGAGTATAATTTCTTATGCTTTTTTTATGTTTGTTTTTAATTATTTTTGTTTGCTTTTTAAATAAAATTTTTTATTTCTGTTTTTTCTTTTTATCTCTCATCCCCCATCTCTTCTTTTTTGCTTTTGGGGCAATCACTATGGACGTGTTTTTCTTTTCTGCTCTTTTGATTGTTCTTTGCTGCGCTCTTCCTGCGAGGGGTGCCGTGTGTTCCCGCCCAACTGCTCCACTCGCACACCACCGACACGCTCATGACGACGGCCCTGTGCGCCTCGCCTGCTGCACGCATGAGGAGGGGCGGCGACGAACGGCGCGCTGAGGGGCCGTGACGTGTGGGCGTGCGACGAGGGCCTGTGGGGCGGAGCACACATTTCTTTCCCTCTTGTTTTGTTTTCTTTGCGGCCAGGGCTGGCAGACACCCGCAGCGCCACACACACAGCCACACCCTGCCGCTTTAAAAAAGTAGTTTTACTTGCTCTCTTTGACTGTTCTTCTTGTTTTTCGTTTCTTTTTTTTGCTGCGCTCACTCTCCCGATGGAGTGACGCGACTCCCGTCATGTCTGCGTGCTTCTCTCAGTCCCCACACACACGAGTGA
>NW_912591.1:0-1221 GCF_000209065.1 Trypanosoma cruzi | reverse complement strand
CGGGACTTTTGGGTATCAGCACCGTCTTCGGCGTGACCGTGCTGGACATGAATCCTTTGCCGGACACAGACACCGTGGAGTCGCGGAGATTCACCATGGGGCTCAGGACTGCAAACGCATCCAATGGGGATTCGCGGCAGAGGTTGCCGCTCAGCTGCAGCCAGGAGTTGTAGTAAATGTAGGAACGGTAGCTCGGGAAGAACGCGACCGAGCTTCCCTGCATGTCGTTGCCCTGAAACACAACCGCTGACCGGGACTCCACACGCAATGCCAAAATTAGTAATAAAAAGTAACTCACCGGCCTCGACACAACGTTGCCTCGGATCACCACAGCAGAGTTGTTCAGTACGCTCAGCGATGAGGATTGGGCAGAACCCTCAAGATTAATCAGCGTGCCGTCACCGCCATCCATATGAAACGTGTTGCCCATCACAGCAAACACGGAGCGCCACAACACCCTCAGCGAAGATCTGACAACGTAGATGGCGCTTGACGACGCCGTCACGATCTGAAACACATTGCCGCTGAGCACCACCGCGGAGCCGTTGCTTATCACCAGCTCATTCATCGCAACACACGACGGGCTGTCAACGTCCAAACCCGACCAAGGGATCAGCCTCGTGACCGTGAAGCGGTTCCCGCTGATCGTGATGTTCGTGTGCGGTGGAAACCCACCCTCCGGGCTGAGCAGCGCGTCAATAAAATTGTTGCCGGTGACGATGATGCTCAGCGACCCCACAGCGACGTGCGCGTTGCCCAACAGCAACAGCACGGCGCCGTCCCTCCACGTGCAGCCATCGAACGTGACGTTCGCTACGTCGCCCGTCATCGCCCCAACCAGCACCGTCAGGCTCATCCCGCCCCCACTGAACGTCACGTTGCGGTAGCACAGCCACGACAGCCCACCGCCCACTGCCTGCGCCACCTCGGGGTACACCATGTCGCTGATGCACCCACCAACCGGCGGCGGTGGCGGTGTGGGCGACACAGGCGGCGGCGGTGTGCGTGGCGGTGGCGGCGGGCCAGCAGGCACAGGCGCCGGAACACACACATCGCCGTGCCCTCCAGCAGCGCAATGGCACTCGCAGTCGCTGACCGCCGTCGTCAGCGGAGCAAAGCAGTCGCCGTCCTTCGTGCACTCCCCGCACGCAGCAACCGTCGTCACGTTGGTGATGCCGTGGAGCTCCAGTTCGGCCGCCGTCGTCACCTCCCCGTCCGCAA
>NW_912590.1:0-1221 GCF_000209065.1 Trypanosoma cruzi | reverse complement strand
TGCATCATAGGCTTTTTTCACATTGCATTTAGACAAGAGCAAACAAAAGTTGTTGGTTTTGTGTTTTTTCTTTTAAGGATGATAAGACACACAGAAAAGAGTGTGTGCACTGTTATATATAAACACAAATAGAATAAACATGCATTTTTAAGAACACTTTAAAGAAGAAGAAGAGGAAAAAAATTTATTCTTTCAATCCTTCTTTTTCCTCATCATTTGACTCTGTTTCTCTAAAGCGTTGGCCAGAAGCGGATCATCAATGTCCTTCTGCCGCCGGCATAAATAACACAAAATTGTTACCATAGTGATTACAAGTACCGCACCACCAAAAGTCATGGCAGCGATAATGGCTGGGCTCGGCGACTGGTCATAATTGTAATTTCCTTTCACTGGTAAGGTTCCTTTAAACGTAATCCATAAATGAGAATGACGAGCTCCAAATGGAATACCCGTACCATAAAAACCAATCTCCATATACATCATACCGCTTGTTATATAGGAATCACTCAATCGACTTAAATCCCTTGTCACTTGTTGCAATGTAAAGTTTCTATCTCCACTAAAAAAAGTGTTCATGACCTCTGAATCGGAGAGCTTTTGAACAACTTGTCCATGGTACAACAGTGTCATTTCCCGAAACGGGTACACCACGTGCTCAAATGCACCATCCCGTTGCAACGGGTGTCCTTCCACTACCCCAAATGCGTCTAAATGCGACGCGTTAGGAGTCACACCAAAACGAAATAGTGTCGGGGAGCGGGATAACACGTCGGGGAGGCCTGAAATGCCTCGAAGCAATGTAATGTACGTCTCATCGTATTGCAGCTTCCCAAATACAAGGTGGTTGTTCTTTGCCGCAAGAATGTCGGCAAGTTCATCATTCTCCGTCCATCGATAACTCACATTGATGTTGAGGAGAAGCGTTGCTTTCCGCTGGGTGTGGATGCAAAAGTCACTCGGGTTGTAGCTGCTGCGGAGCCCCAACGATCCGCCGAGGGAATCTTGGCAAATGTGTTTGTCCTCCAACCGCGCTGAGACAAGAAGTAGTCGTGGGTAACACACCCACTCTCTATCGAACCTGCGTTTCACCCACACAGTGCCGATCGGACAGAGACAGACTGCTTCAACCTTCTCATCGTGCCGGCATCCTGCCCGTTGATAATCAGTCATATTACTGTACTCATCGGCTGTTTTGCTTGTCGCTGCCGCAGCAAAGATGGT
>NW_912589.1:0-1221 GCF_000209065.1 Trypanosoma cruzi | reverse complement strand
CTTTCTCTTGTCCTGCATCCTCCCTTAGTTTCGATGACGTCTCTTCTGATTTGTACACTTCCCCCTCTTCAACCTTCTCATTCTCCATGTTTTCCTCAGAGGAGTCGTATTCCTCAGAGCTGGTGTCACGATTTGAAATGCGCTGAAGACGTATCTGTTCCCGTATGGATTCAACCGCCTCAAGAAGAGAAGGATCTCTGTATGAAGACCCAACCAAATCCAACAACATGGAGTAGCGATCAAGCAATTCATCTGGGACTGAACCATCTCGCAATTGTTCGGACATCTCCAACAGTAGTCGGGCAATCCTGGTTTCATTCCCTTCGACTTCTTCTTCTGCCTGAAGATTGGCATCTGGAAAACGTGTTGAATCCCGAGCAGCTTTTTGAGAGTTTTGAAGCCCCTCCAATGCATCGCTAGGCGTGTCTCCTGTATCCCCCTGTAGTTGCGATATCACATTTGCGCCAGTTCCAACTGGCTCCTCCGATTGAGGAGGGTCTTCACATGGATCCGGTGCGGTCTCATTAAGTGCATCCTCCTCGCCGGTAGAAAATTGCTCTCGCATCTCAGCCTGTCGTTGTTGAATGGCGGTGAGAACTTCACCAATCAGGTTCACCACTTGAGGATGGCGGCGCCATGGCACATTCTGTTCATCAGCGGCGCTAAGCGCCTCCTCCACAGTTGTCATGACGGAAACCATTTCTGTAGGTAAAACTGGAGGCGACGCCGAGAGTCTGTCCTTCAAAAGTGAAAATGTGCGGACAAGTTTCTGTAGGTTCATGCTTGCCGCCTCGCCCGTAACGTCGCCATTTCCTGAGGCACGCTGTATCTGATTCTCAAACTCATCCCGAAGCCTCCTTTCGTATGCCGTGGTGCATCCAACAGAGTCTACCATCTCCAATAGTCCAAGAAGAGGTTGCGCCTCCTCTGCAGAAAGAATAATATTGTTATTGTTGCTCTTGCGTAGCTCTGAAGTAATGTCCGTCACGGCTTTAAAAAGTTTTCGTCGCTCTTCTACAATTTCACCCCTTCTTCCCCCTCCATTGGTCGCGGGCATTTCGTCCCCCACTTCCTCGGCGTTATCAGTATTATCATTGCTGTTTCCTTCGTTATCTTCATCAACTTCATTCGAAACAACATCCGCGGTTTCGCCAAGCCCTGCAGCAACCGCTGCATTTGCATACCTTCCAGCCTGACCAAAGGACTGAAGCTGTGTCGTGA
>NW_912588.1:0-1221 GCF_000209065.1 Trypanosoma cruzi | reverse complement strand
GTTGTTTGGGTGTCCAGTGGTGTGAACACGCAAACATACATTGAAAGAGAGTGCCTCTGACTCCCGCCATTCATAATTCGAAACAAAAACATAGACCACAACGTGTGGTGCAGCAGCCGCTCGAAAACGATCCGCCGACTGCAGCACCATTGTGGGCAAGAGCTCGCGAAATTCCTCCAAGCAGCGGATAATTCAGGGTTGTTTGGTGTCCAGTGTGTGAACACGCAAACATACATTGAAAGAGAGTGTCTCTGACTCCCGCCATTCATAATTCAAAACAAAAATTTAGAGCACAGCGTGTGGTGCAGCAGCCGCTCGAAAACGATCCGCCGAGTGCAGCACCCTTGTGGGCAGGAGCTCGCGAAATTCCTCCAAGCAGCGGATAATTCCGGGTTGTTTGGTGTCCAGTGTGTGCACACGCAAACATACATTGAAAGAGAGTGCCTCTGACTCCCGCCATTCATAATTCGAAACAAAAACATAGACCACAACGTGTGGTGCAGCAGCCGCTCGAAAACGATCCGCCGAGTGCAGCACCCTTGTGGGCAAGAGCTCGCGAAATTCCTCCAAGCAGCGGATAGTTCCGGGTTGTTTGGTGTCCAGTGTGTGAACACGCAAACATACATTGAAAGAGAGTGCCTCTGACTCCCGCCATTCATAATTCGAAACAAAAACATAGACCACAACGTGTGGTGCAGCAGCCGCTCGAAAACGATCCGCCGACTGCAGCACCATTGTGGGCAAGAGCTCGCGAAATTCCTCCAAGCAGCGGATAATTCCGGGTTGTTTGGTGTCCAGTGTGTGAACACGCAAACATACATTGAAAGAGAGTGCCTCTGACTCCCGCCATTCATAATTCAAAACAAAAAATTTAGACCACAACGTGTGGTGCAGCACCCGCTCGAAAACGATCCGCCGAGTGCAGCACCATTGTGGGCAAGAGCTCGCGAAACTCCTCCAAGAAGCGGATAATTCAGGGTTTTTTGGTGTCCAGTGTGTGCACACGCAAACATACATTGAAAGAGAGTGCCTCTGACTCCCGCCATTCATAATTCAAGACAAAAATTTAGACCACAGCGTGTGGTGCAGCAGCCGCTCGAAAACGATCCGCCGACTGCAGCACCCTTGTGGGCAAGAGCTCGCGAAATTCCTCCAAGCAGCGGATAATTCAGGGTTGTTTGGTGTCCAGTGTGTGCACACGCAAACATACATTGAAGGAGA
>NW_912587.1:0-1221 GCF_000209065.1 Trypanosoma cruzi | reverse complement strand
AGGGTTGTTTGGCGTCCAGTGTGTGAACACGCAAACAGACATTGACAGAGAGTGTCTCTGACCACCACCATTCATAATTCGAAACAAAAATTTAGACCACAACGTGCGGTGCAGCAGCCACTCGAAAACGATCCGCCGAGTGCAGCACCCCTGTGGGCAAGATCTCGCGAAATTCCTCCAAGCAGCGGATAGTTCAGGGTTGTTTGGCGTCCAGTGTGTGAACACGCAAACAGACATTGACAGAGAGTGTCTCTGACCACCACCATTCATAATTCGAAACAAAAATTTAGACCACAGCGTGTGGTGCAGCAGCCCCTCGAAAACGATCCGCCGAGTGCAGCACCCTTGTGGGCAAGATCTCGCGAAATTCCTCCAAGCAGCGGATGGTTCCGGGTTGTTTGGCGTCCAGTGTGTGAACACGCAAACAGACATTGAAAGAGAGTGCCTCTGACCACCACCATTCATAATTCGAAACAGAAATTTAGACCACAGCGTGTGGTGCAGCAGCCACTCGAAAACGATCCGCCGAGTGCAGCACCCCTGTGGGCAAGAGCTCGCGAAATTCCTCCAAGCAGCGGATAGTTCCGGGTTGTTTGGCGTCCAGTGTGTGAACACGCAAACAGACATTGAAAGAGAGTGCCTCTGACCACCACCATTCATAATTCGAAACAGAAATTTAGACCACAACGTGCGGTGCAGCAGCCACTCGAAAACGATCCGCCGAGTGCAGCACCCCTGTGGGCAAGATCTCGCGAAATTCCTCCAAGCAGCGGATAGTTCAGGGTTGTTTGGCGTCCAGTGTGTGAACACGCAAACAGACATTGACAGAGAGTGTCTCTGACCACCACCATTCATAATTCGAAACAAAAATTTAGACCACAGCGTGTGGTGCAGCAGCCCCTCGAAAACGATCCGCCGAGTGCAGCACCCTTGTGGGCAAGATCTCGCGAAATTCCTCCAAGCAGCGGATAGTTCAGGGTTGTTTGGCGTCCAGTGTGTGAACACGCAAACAGACATTGACAGAGAGTGTCTCTGACCACCACCATTCATAATTCGAAACAAAAATTTAGACCACAGCGTGTGGTGCAGCAGCCGCTCGAAAACGATCCGCCGAGTGCAGCACCCCTGTGGGCAAGAGCTCGCGAAATTCCTCCAAGCAGCGGATAGTTCAGGGTTGTTTGGCGTCCCAGTGTGTGAACACGCAAACAGACATGACAGAGA
>NW_912586.1:0-1221 GCF_000209065.1 Trypanosoma cruzi | reverse complement strand
TTGTGAATGGTGGGAGTCAGAGACACTCTCTGTCAATATCTGTTTGCGTGTTCATGCACTGGACACCAAACAACCCTGAACTATCCGCTGCTTGGAGGAATTTCGCGAGCTCTTGCCCACACGGGTGCTGCACTCGGCTGATCGTTTTCGAGCGGCTGCTGCATCACACGTTGTGGTCTAAATTTTTGTTTCCAATTATGAATGGTGGGAGTCAGAGACACTCTCTGTCAATATCTGTTTGCGTGTTCATGCACTGGACACCAAACAACCCTGAACTATCCGCTGCTTGGAGGAATTTTGCGAGCTCTTGCCCACACGGGTGCTGCACTCGGCTGATCGTTTTCGAGCGGCTGCTGCATCACACGTTGTGGTCTAAATTTTTGTTTCCGATTATGAATGGTGGGAGTCAGAGGCAGTCTCTGTCAATATCTGTTTGCGTGTTCACACACTGGACACCAAACAACCCTGAACTATCCGCTGCTTGGAGGAATTTCGCGAGCTCTTGCCCACACGGGTGCTGCACTCGGCTGATCGTTTTCGAGCGGCCGCTGCATCACACGTTGTGGTCTGAATTTTTGTTTCCGATTATGAATGGTGGGAGTCAGAGGCACTCTCTGTCAATATCTGTTTGCGTGTTCACACACTGGACACCAAACAACCGTGAATTGTCGGCTGCTTGGAGGAATTTTGCGAGCTGTTGCCCACAAGGGTGCTGCACTCGGCTAATCGTTTTCGAGCGGCTGCTGCATCACACGTTGTGGTCTAAATTTTTGTTTCCAATTATGAATGGTGGGAGTCAGAGGCAGTCTCTGTCAATATCTGTTTGCGTGTTCACACACTGGACACCAAACAACCCTGAATTATCCGCTGCTTGGAGGAATTTTGCGAGCTGTTGCCCACAAGGGTGCTGCACTCGGCTAATCGTTTTCGAGCGGCTGCTGCATCACACGTTGTGGTCTAAATTTTTGTTTCCAATTATGAATGGTGGGAGTCAGAGACACTCTCTGTCAATATCTGTTTGCGTGTTCATGCACTGGACACCAAACAACCCTGAACTATCCGCTGCTTGGAGGAATTTCGCGAGCTCTTGCCCACACGGGTGCTGCACTCGGCTGATCGTTTTCGAGCGGCCGCTGCATCACACGTTGTGGTCTAAATTTTTGTTTCCGATTATGAATGGTGGGAGTCAGAGGCAGTCTCTGTCAATATCTGTTTGCGTGT
>NW_912585.1:0-1221 GCF_000209065.1 Trypanosoma cruzi | reverse complement strand
AAATCTTTCATCTTCCTTCATTTCGGTACCTTTATCGGCATTGGCCTCCGCCATCACACAGCCACGCACCGTCCCATCCAGCAATGAGAGTCACGCACCACCACAACAACAATGAAAGGAGTGCTGATCGACCGCCCCCTTCCTCACACCCTCACAGTCAATATTACCGTCAGCGTTACTCCCTCTTTAGAAAAACTCACCGGCATGCCGCGTAGCCCGTCATCCTCCCCCGCTGCGTCCGCCACCTCCTCCCGCAGTCCAACAGCTCCGTGTCATCCACTTCTTCCATAGCCTACGGCATGCCACCGCCACGCAATACTCATACACGTGCTTTATGCGCTGCATTTTGTTCTCATTGTATTTGTGGCGGCAGCGCAAAGTCTTGCAGCCGGCGGCATCGTGGTGCTGGAAGAAGTACGGCGCAGCAACCGTGCGGGTGTCCGTGTGGCTGTACTCGCGCTTCAACTCGTCCAGCACGAACGGGCCCGGCGGCAGCTATTCCAGCGGATTCATTTTCTTCTTCCCCCGTAAACCGCGGACGCCTCACGGGGCCCTCCAACGGCGTCACGCCATGTCCCATGAGGTCATGCGCACCGCCCCCTCATGTTCCCCTTCGCAGCCGCAGAAGAACGCAGCACCCACATGCAATTGCCGGCAAGATAGGACCATCCACGTAAAATAAAACGTTATACGTTTCGTGCGAGGGTGGTTGTATGTCTGCAGAGACGTAAAGGCAAAAAAAAAGAAGGCAGTCACGCCAAGAGGCAAATACGCACATAAGTACCGCAGAGGTCACAGAAAAAATAATCATTTCAATATATATATATATATGGCACAACTCAAGCCGGCATGGCAGCCCAAGCAGCGAACAAATAAGGGAACAATTACGGAAGAAAAGAAAAACTACGCACTCAACGCAGTTTTCACGCAGATCGTTAAATGTAAAAAATTGGATAACAATAATAATAATAATGGCAAGTATCATTACTACTTTTATGATTATTATTTTACAAAAATGAAAATCAACAATAAAATATAAAATTTTACAAACCCGCCAACAACAGCAATAAAATATGTAAAAAACATCAGCATGTAAATATACACTGCACCGCCGGAGACAGCAACAACGCCGTTTTGATATCAGTAAGGAGCCGCAAAGCCCCAGCAGAAGTAACAGCACCCAAGACACACTCTCATGCACAAAGCTCACCTCTTCACTTT
>NW_912584.1:0-1221 GCF_000209065.1 Trypanosoma cruzi | reverse complement strand
GCACGTACACACAACACACATACATATATTATACACACACGTGTACATTATACATATATATATATATATTGTATAGTGTACATGCATATATATATATATTACATTGTATATACTACTACACATGTGTGTGTGTGCGTGTGGTGTTGTGTATATGCATGCCCCGCCCCCGCCCCACACACCACACATCCCACACGCCACTTTTTTTCTTTTTTATTCTTTTTTAATCTCTTGCGAGTTTTGTAGTTTTGTGTTGTCGTTGTGTTGCACACACACACACGTGTGTAGAGATATGGGCATACATATATATATATATATATTACACATACACACATACACACATGCACATGTTATGTACAAACACACACACAAGCGCCGGAGCGGATCATGCACCACCACAGACGGCGCACGTATATATATTATATTACTATTATTATATATACGACGCATGGCGGCGGCGCTTCATCCGTAATGTCTCCCCCCAAGGGCTCTCTTTTTTGCGTTTGCATTTCCCCCCACCCACACACACACACACAATGAATGCATGCGTTGTAGAGTAGGGGTTAATTTTTTGTTCGACACTGAGAAATATGGCATGCACGGGGATGACTCTGAGGAGCTTCTCCCATGCGCCGTTTGCGTTCAAAGATTCGGTAATTGAATGATTCTGCAATTGATACCACATATCGCACTTTGCTGCGTTCTTCAACGAAATAGGAAGCCAAGTCATCCATCGCGACACGTTGTTTGGGCCGTGCTTTACAACGCGGCACAAAAAAACACACGCAAAGCGTGCGGAATATATAATAATATATATATATTAAATATAAACCACACGACGAAATACGCATATTATAATATGTGCACACACGAAGTCAAGCCGCAATTACATTTTTCTACACAACACACTGTGTAACGTGCAAGTATATATATATATGTGTATAATATATATTATACACATATATATGCTTACACGTACAGTGTGGATGTATCAGTGCGAAGAGAAGCAGCAGCAGCAGCAGCAGCAGCAACACACACACACACACACAGTCATTTCCTCCCCCTGTCTCTCTCTAACCCCCCCCCCTCTCTTCTCCTTTCCACCACACTACTAAACAACAAATTCCACACCACACGCACAACGACACTACGACTTTCGTCCCCGCCGCCCTCCACACAGCAGCAGCAGCAGCAAAAGCAGTAGTAGCACAGTCCGTGAGAGTA
>NW_912583.1:0-1221 GCF_000209065.1 Trypanosoma cruzi | reverse complement strand
GCTGCTGGGGGCGGTGCAGCGGTCATGCCAGAAGCACCATCAATGGGCTGGGTGTCGGCCGCATCAATCAATGGGTGTGTGCCCGCAATCGACAGGAACTTGCATCGACAGGGAGTTCTGCACCGACGCTCGGGGTGGGGGAACAATGGCGCCAAGCGAAACAGCGCATGCCACCCCGTAAAATCCGCAAGGCTTATTGGCGCGGGCTGCGTTACTGCCGTGGCAAAGGAAATGAATGACGGTGCGAGTGGCGTTCTCGTCGTACGTCCCCTCCGGCCAATCCTTGCAGTAAAGCATTGCCTGAGTACATTGGATTACGCCTAAGAGAGCAATTAAAAATGTTCTTTCCTCTGCATGTATTGTACTCGCATGTGGCCACGGCCGCCGGCAATGCCTCCAGCGGATACACCTGCGATGCACGGTCAACACAATCCACATCCACTCGTTGTGCGCCATCCAACACCATCTTTTCCTTGGAGCTATGAACAACACCGGGCACACACTCCTTTTCGGCCGTCCACGGCATGCGCCTGCGGTGAGAATCCGGAGAAATTCCCATTCCTTTTGTGCAAAAAGTCATGGAGCTGACGCCGTTAAGCGCGTCCCGGCGAGGGCAACAACAGCCCGCCGCAGCACTCACGAATGCCCACCTGTTGATTCCCGTGCAAAAAAAAAAAAAAAGACAATGGAGGGAAAAGCGTGCACAAATGCCCTGGCAAGAAAGGCCAGCACCAGTGGATAAACACTGAAGCCGTGGGTGCATGCTCCACAAATGTCCTTCCTTTTTAAGCCGCCTTCTTAGTTGCATGGAAATGACCCGCAACCGCACACGTGAGAATAAAAAAGCAAAAGGCGAGCAGTGCAGCCGTTAAAACACACACACGCGTATCGTATGAAGCGCTTTATGGAGAGGAACGGAATGCAGGAAGAAGCGCACACAATCCCAATGGACACCCGCAATCGTGTGTGGTTGCATATTTCCCACTCTTTGGCCCTCGATGCGTTCCTGTGCGTGTCTCGCCCGTGAGTCACAGAGCCGTAGAGTGCCAAGTCCCTGCACAAACACACCTCAGGACGCGACAGCGAGGTTTCCCCAATGACCACCTCACGGCCATACCCTTTGGATATCTCATGGACCGAGCGCCTCCCGCTGCAGGGCACACCACCCAATACAAGCAGCACAATGCGCTGAGGAGTTGTGAGGGGCATCGTCCCACCACG
>NW_912582.1:0-1221 GCF_000209065.1 Trypanosoma cruzi | reverse complement strand
TGCTTTTAGGAGGCTTGATGTGACTGCTGGGTGATCGCCGGCTTTTTTATTGGTGATTGCGTATTTTTGGCTTACCGGTGTGCCGCTCAGTGCCATTTTGTTTTACTTCTTTTCTGCTTATTGGGGCGTGTTGTTATTCGTCACGCGTCAGCATACACCGAGCAACATGTCAAAAAAACAAAACGCAGGCTTCTTCGCCCCTCGCGAGGGCCTCCGCAGCCACAATCCTGTGCGTGCGTGCATTCTCAGCGTTTTAAACACGGCATGTGTGTGCATGTGCTTGTGTGTTTGGCAGCGCCTATAATTGCAGAGCAGCTGTGCGCCACAAGAGAGTCAGAAGAAAGCAACGGCAGAGAGAGGCAGATAGACACACGCACAAATTACTCATATCATCACACACAACCACACACACGCAGCCCGCGGAATGGGTGCTCTCAACCACAAAACAATGAAAAACAAAACAAAAAGCCGAAGCGTGGGACGACCAGCGCACACACTCTCATTGCTCCCGTAAAGCAAAACACACACACAGGGAGAGAGAGAGAGGTTGCCCACTCAATGCAATAAAAACAAAACAGAAACAGTTACGGTGCTCCGCCCATGCAGTCAGGCAGGACGGCAGCGGTGCGTGTCGTGCAAAAGAGAGCACCAACGGGCCTGCATGGGTGTGCATGCAATATATACAATGGGCACATTATGTGTGTGCTTCGTGGGATGAGGTGAGGGCGAGAGTCCATGCAAGGGGACACACACAGAGAGTGGGTGAAAGACGAGTGTGTGTGCGGGCGGTGCATGGCGCTCTCTCACTCACTCTCACGCGGCCACCACCGCAGCCGCAGCCGCACACACCACGAAACTGATGGAATCAGTGCGATTGCAGAACTCGCACACCGTCCTGCAAACCAGAAGTTTAAAAAGCAATAAGAAACAAGAATTCCAAAAAAAAAAGGAAAAAAACTTAGGCTTCTTCGGGGCTCGAACCCGCACCCCGGATGAAATTGTGAGCTTGTTTTGCCACTGAGCTAAAAAAAATGTGGTCGCGCGACCCATTTTCACGTAAGGTGTTAAGTTCGATCTTCGAACAATCGAGCACATTTGCGTTGTCCCCTGGAAAACGAAAGCGACATGTTTAGGGTGCGCCGCCGCAGCGTGGATACCTCGATTCGTCGTCATATTCTCTCGTACGGGGCCGCAGCCGCAGCGTCCCGCCGAAGCACGGGG
>NW_912581.1:0-1221 GCF_000209065.1 Trypanosoma cruzi | reverse complement strand
CGTTGTGGTCTAAATTTTTGTTTCGAATTATGAATGGTGGTGGTCAGAGACACTCTCTTTCAATGTCTGTTTGCGTGTTCACACACTGGACGCCAAACAACCCTGAACTATCCGCTGCTTGGAGGAATTTCGCGAGATCTTGCCCACATGGGTGCTGCACTCGGCGGATCGTTTTCGAGTGGCTGCTGCACCACACGTTGTGGTCTAAATTTTTGTTTCGAATTATGAATGGTGGTGGTCAGAGACACTCTCTTTCAATGTCTGTTTGCGTGTTCACACACTGGACGCCAAACAACCCTGAACTATCCGCTGCTTGGAGGAATTTCGCGAGATCTTGCCCACATGGGTGCTGCAGTCGACGGATCGTTTTCGAGCGGCTGCTGCACCGCACGCTGTGGTCTAAATTTTTGTTTCGAATTATGAATGGTGGTGGTCAGAGACACTCTCTTTCAATGTCTGTTTGCGTGTTCACACACTGGACGCCAAACAACCCTGAACTATCCGCTGCTTGGAGGAGTTTCGCGAGATCTTGCCCACATGGGTGCTGCAGTCGACGGATCGTTTTCGAGCGGCTGCTGCACCGCACGCTGTGGTCTAAATTTTTGTTTCGAATTATGAATGGTGGTGGTCAGAGACACTTCTCTTTCAATGTCTGTTTGCGTGTTCACACACTGGACGCCAAACAACCCTGAACTATCCGCTGCTTGGAGGAATTTCGCGAGATCTTGCCCACATGGGTGCTGCACTCGGCGGATCGTTTTCGAGTGGCTGCTGCACCGCACGTTGTGGTCTAAATTTTTGTTTCGAATTATGAATGGTGGTGGTCAGAGACACTCTCTTTCAATGTCTGTTTGCGTGTTCACACACTGGACGCCAAACAACCCTGAACTATCCGCTGCTTGGAGGAGTTTCGCGAGATCTTGCCCACATGGGTGCTGCACTCGGCGGATCGTTTTCGAGTGGCTGCTGCACCGCACGTTGTGGTCTAAATTTTTGTTTCGAATTATGAATGGTGGTGGTCAGAGACACTCTCTTTCAATGTCTGTTTGCGTGTTCACACACTGGACGCCAAACAACCCGGAACTATCCGCTGCTTGGAGGAATTTCGCGAGCTCCTGCCCACAACGGTGCTGCACTCGGATAATCGTTTTCGAGCGGCTGCTGCACCGCACGTTGTGGTCTAAATTTTTGTTTTGAATTATGAATGGTGGTGGTCAGAGA
>NW_912580.1:0-1221 GCF_000209065.1 Trypanosoma cruzi | reverse complement strand
GAAGATGCCGTTGGGTACCCAAAATGTAATGGCGTGATGCGAATTCACCGCAGGGATTTTAGAAATTACAGGCGGCATTAAACGCCAGCGAATTCATCATCAGATCTGTGGAGGGTGTACGGCATCGTGGCGAGCGTGGCACACGACGGTGATGTTGACATGTGGCCCTGCCATTTACAGCTGTGACACTGCGCTGCGTGGAAGGCACGGAGGAGAAGCAGCGAGTGGTGCCATGAGACAGGTAGAAGTCCCAGGAAAGAAAAGTATACGAGGAGAAAAAGGGTGCTGATGGAAGTTTCGGTTCATGTAGATCTGCAAGGATTCCAGCGTCGAACCACCAGATGGGAATTGTTTGGGCTCCGTTTCCAACGCTCCCCTGCGCTGGTGAAGACCATCCACAAAACATCACATCTAAAAGAACTGATGGTACTGATGACGCTGATGGAAAGGCGGTTGTGCGCCCTATGATTGCATCACGTTGTTTCTGTTTATTAAATGCCCATTTTGTTTTTTCTGTTTTTTCTTCCTTAACGAGTAGCATACACTGGAGGCGGTGATGAAATAATTATGGAAGCCGTCCAGCGTGTTGAATGTGAAGGTCATTTAAGTTCTTTCTCTTTTGCGGCTCATGTAGCACCACTTCCCATTGGGAAAGGGAGGTGGTTGGAAGTTGACTCGTGGGGGGTGCTGTGGTGGTGAGTGGGGTCCGATGATGTGAACGAGGGGGGGGGGAGAGGCACCGAACTGCTTTTCTTGCGTGGGGATTTGTGATGCCGGATGTATGACTCGATGGGGTGGACGAGAGTGTGGCGCAAACAAGTGCGCATGAAACGTTTTAGCGCGACGGAATGGTTAGAAAGGAAGTGAGAAATTTGTGTTATTATTGGTGGAAGAGTCAAGGCAGAGGGGAAGAGGGGAAGGGGGGAGAGAAGAGGGGCGAAAGATGCCGGTTGCGTCTCGCACCCCTTTTGATTTTTTTTTTGCTTCCGCGCCCCTCTTTTTTCTTATCTCCCTAATTATATATATATATATCTTTCTCTGTGTGTGTGTTATTATTATTATCCCTGCGACGGAAAAACGGAATTAGACCCCGCACTCATCGCTTGGGTGCCATCCCGTTCTCTGCAGTGTTTTCTTTGTATCTCTCGTGGTATCTTGTTGGTGTGCTCAAGCAGGAGGGGGGTGCAGAGAACACAGAAAGAAGAAAGAAGGAGGCGCGTG
>NW_912579.1:0-1221 GCF_000209065.1 Trypanosoma cruzi | reverse complement strand
TGGAGGAGTTTCGCGAGCTCTTGCCCACAATGGTGCTGCAGTCGGCGGATCGTTTTCGAGCGGCTGCTGCACCACACGCTGTGGTCTAAATTTTTGTTTTGAATTATGAATGGCGGGAGTCAGAGGCACTCTCTTTCAATGTATGTTTGCGTGTGCACACACTGGACACCAAACAACCCTGAATTATCCGCTTCTTGGAGGAGTTTCGCGAGCTCTTGCCCACAATGGTGCTGCAGTCGGCGGATCGTTTTCGAGCGGCTGCTGCACCACACGCTGTGGTCTAAATTTTTGTTTCGAATTATGAATGGCGGGAGTCAGAGGCACTCTCTTTCAATGTATGTTTGCGTGTGCACACACTGGACACCAAACAACCCTGAATTATCCGCTTCTTGGAGGAGTTTCGCGAGCTCTTGCCCACAAGGGTGCTGCAGTCGGCGGATCGTTTTCGAGCGGCTGCTGCACCACACGCTGTGGTCTAAATTTTTGTTTCGAATTATGAATGGCGGGAGTCAGAGGCACTCTCTTTCAATGTATGTTTGCGTGTGCACACACTGGACACCAAACAACCCTGAATTATCCGCTTCTTGGAGGAGTTTCGCGAGCTCTTGCCCACAAGGGTGCTGCAGTCGGCGGATCGTTTTCGAGCGGCTGCTGCACCACACGCTGTGGTCTAAATTTTTGTTTCGAATTATGAATGGCGGGAGTCAGAGGCACTCTCTTTCAATGTATGTTTGCGTGTGCACACACTGGACACCAAACAACCCGGAACTATCCGCTGCTTGGAGGAATTTCGCGAGCTCTTGCCCACAAGGGTGCTGCAGTCGGCGGATCGTTTCGAGCGGCTGCTGCACCACACGCTGTGGTCTAAATTTTTGTTTCGAATTATGAATGGCGGGAGTCAGAGGCACTCTCTTTCAATGTATGTTTGCGTGTGCACACACTGGACACCAAACAACCCTGAATTATCCGCTTCTTGGAGGAGTTTCGCGAGCTCTTGCCCACAAGGGTGCTGCAGTCGGCGGATCGTTTTCGAGCGGCTGCTGCACCACACGTTGTTGTCTAAATTTTTGTCTTGAATTATGAATGGCGGGAGTCAGAGGCACTCTCTTTCAATGTATGTTTGCGTGTGCACACACTGGACACCAAACAACCCTGAATTATCCGCTTCTTGGAGGAGTTTCGCGAGCTCTTGCCCACAAGGGTGCTGCAGTCGGCGGATCG
>NW_912577.1:0-1220 GCF_000209065.1 Trypanosoma cruzi | reverse complement strand
GAATAACATAAAAAAGGACGATAATGTGGCGGTGTTGGGGTTGGTTGCACGTTGTGTTGCTGCGGGGGTGGCGGGCCTCGGCTGTTTCACCGACAGGCGTTGCAGTGTGGCTGCATGGCGCACCGACCGCCCTGCCGTGCGAGTGCGACGCCCAACGGCATTGGGACTGCGGGACGAGACAGCCGCGAGTGTCCTTTGGAGCCAGCGGCACCTGCTGGTCGCTGTTGGGCGGTGCGAGTAGGATGCTTCACTGCACGGGTGTCGTGATGGTGCCTCGCGGTGTCTCCGGTGATGGTTCTGACGCTGCAACTTGCAGAAGAGTTGTGGAAACGCGGCGAACAAAGTGGACCATGAGGAGCACCGTAGGGGACATTCTGCTGGAGGGAAAGGAACGCATCCGAAAAGTGTGGCTGAATGATTTTCTTTGGAATTATTTTGACGGCAGGGGCGTCGTGGAGTTCTGTGGGAACGTCTCTATGGAAGAGCTTTTAATTAGCTCCACGAATATCATCTACGACGAAGTGTCATTGAGCACAATAAAGGCACTGCCGCCATACAAAGAGCTGAAAAAGAGCGTGAGGAGATTTACATGCTATTGGAGGCTTCACATAAGCTTAAGGAATATATTTTCACTCTCAGGCAATGGAGGGACTTTGAAAGAAAGGATACGGTCATTCCTCTTGCAAGGGCACAAATAAACACGGCCTACTCTTATTTACTGAGAGAAGAGGGGTGGAAAGCAGAAGAAAAGGGAAAGCGAGAACGACAAGAACTGGGGATTACCGTTTCCACTAGGATTGATGATGCGGTGTTTGAGGGAAGATTTCGCGTCAAGGAAATGCAGCTGAATGATTTTTTTACGATGGAATTGGACGGCAGGGGCACTGTGGAAGCCAAACGGGATGTCTTGCTGGAGGAGTTTGTAAAGGCCCCCTACGAGGTATATTTGCGGTGTGGAAGTGTTGGGCGAAATACAGACATCAAATCATTACAAGAGGATGGAGGGCTGTAAGGGAGGAAATGGATATGGAGGAAGATGTAAGCAAGCTTTAAAATAATGGTGTGTACGATCTACTGAGGCGGCAGGCAGCTGCTGCGGAGGTAAAGGCAGGTGTTCATGGTACCACTAAAAGGTTTTTGGATGCAGCCGCCGAGGAAGCGAGGAACCCAACGACGAAGAGCGCACCGAGATAACTGAAGGGATGCTACGAGTCTGTGTA
>NW_912576.1:0-1220 GCF_000209065.1 Trypanosoma cruzi | reverse complement strand
TCTGTTTGCGTGTTCACACACTGGACACCAAACACCCCTGAATTATCCGCTGCTTGGAGAATTTCGCGAGCTCTTGCCCACACGGGTGCTGCGCTCGGCTGATCGTTTTCGAGCGGCTGCTGCATCACACGTTGTGGTCCAAATTTTGTTTCCGATTGTGAATGTGGGAGTCAGAGGCACTCTCTGTCAATATCTGTTTGCGTGTTCACACACTGGACACCAAACAACCCTGAACTATCCGCTGCTTGGAGGAATTTCGCGAGCTCTTGCCCACACGGGTGCTGCACTCGGCTGATCGTTTTCGAGCGGCTGCTGCATCACACGTTGTGGTCCAAATTTTTGTTTCCAATTGTGAATGGTGGGAGCCAGAGGCACTCTCTGTCAATATCTGTTTGCGTGTTCACACACTGGACACCAAACAACCCTGAACTATCCGCTGCTTGGAGGAATTTCGCGAGCTCTTGCCCACACGGGTGCTGCACTCGGCTGATCGTTTTCGAGCGGCTGCTGCATCACACGTTGTGGTCCAAATTTTTGTTTCCGATTGTGAATGGTGGGAGTCAGAGACACTCTCTGTCAATATCTGTTTGCGTGTTCATACACTGGACACCAAACAAACCTGAACTATCCGCTGCTTGGAGGAATTTCGCGAGCTCTTGCCCACACGGGTGCTGCACTCGGCTGATCGTTTTCGAGCGGCTGCTGCATCACACGTTGTGGTCCAAATTTTTGTTTCCGATTGTGAATGGTGGGAGTCAGAGACACTCTCTGTCAATATCTGTTTGCGTGTTCACACACTGGACACCAAACAACCCTGAACTATCCGCTGCTTGGAGGAATTTCGCGAGCTCTTGCCCACACGGGTGCTGCACTCGGCTGATCGTTTTCGAGCGGCCGCTGCATCACACGTTGTGGTCCAAATTTTTGTTTCTGATTGTGAATGGTGGGAGTCAGAGACACTCTCTGTCAATATCTGTTTGTGTGTTCACACACTGGACACCAAACAACCCTGAACTATCCGCTGCTTGGAGGAATTTCGCGAGCTCTTGCCCACACGGGTGCTGCACTCGGCTGATCGTTTTCGAGCGGCCGCTGCATCACACGTTGTGGTCCAAATTTTTGTTTCCAATTGTGAATGGTGGGAGCCAGAGGCACTCTCTGTCAATATCTGTTTGCGTGTTCACACACTGGACACCAAACAACCCTGAACTATCCGCTGC
>NW_912575.1:0-1220 GCF_000209065.1 Trypanosoma cruzi | reverse complement strand
CGCGTGTTGTAATCGCTCAATTGGGAATGTGCCAGTTCTTGGTCAGTACTGTTAATTTATCTTGTTTAATCATTTTTAATTCCTTACGGGCACATTTATCCCCAATTGAAAGGAGATGCTTTGATAGTAATATATATATGTGCGGTCCTGAGCGGCCTCTATTTTTTCTCTGCTATTTATTTCAGGTCAAACTAGTGTTTTTCCAAATTGAACCGGATCTTGCGTCAAGAACGCAAAAGAAGCAGCGCGTGTGTGAAGCAGCATTTATAGAAAAGAAGCCATTTTTATTGTTGGAGCGTAGTTTTTTTTTTTTTTTTAATGGTTGTGAGAGGAATGGTGTGAACGGGTGTGTGTCTGGAGGAACACCCAATAATAATGTCTTCTTCTAGGAGCTTGTGAAGAGAATGAACGCGAGGAAGGTTGGTTGCCCAAACTAATATATCCTCCTGATGGAGCGAATATATTTATTTACGATAATTGCCCATCTTTTGAAAGCTCCGCAACACCGCGATGGAGGGAGTCGAGGAACCGATAACGACAAGACGAATGCTTTTTTCTTTTCTGCTTTCCCACTCATCCTCTTTTGATCCCCACCTCGCGGCGGGGTCTTGTGGTTGGATGTGCACAAAATTTTCCACTTCTCAAGGAAGAAAGATCACCAATCTGAATAGACTGCGCCGTGTCAGGAGAGTGGCTCTCCGAATACACATGCATTTACTTGGAGCAAACATTGAGGATGTGGCGAACCCGCTGCCTCTCCATTTACCCCTTTTCCCCGTCTTGCTTGTTTTCTTTAGATAATTTTAGGATTCGTCCAGCGGCCCAGGCGATTATTCTCTCCTATCTATTCTTGTGAAGCCTAGCGCAAAGCATATTCATTGAGGGAGAGATTTATGGGTGAATTCATGGCTCGGACGGCATTCACGAGACACACACGCCCACGACCACACTCTGAGGCTGTGTGTCCAACGACACTTTGTCTTTGCCCAGCGAATTACCCGCCATTGAGCCACCACGTGGGCGGCGTTCTCACCATTAGCAGGCGGCGAATTCGTTGCAAGGCGGGGCCAGGACAAAGGGATGAATCGCACCTCGTTGCGACACTCTGTGGCTGCCATCATCATGCCGAGGAACCCTGAGTCCATTCAAGCCTCTCTGAAGAGGAAGAAGCACACCGCTGTTGGAGCAAGTGGGCGGCACTGAAGGAAGGCGGTGGCACT
>NW_912574.1:0-1220 GCF_000209065.1 Trypanosoma cruzi | reverse complement strand
AGTAGATGACAAAGACAATGCCCACCGCCGAGATGTGGCGCAGCGAGTTGATGTGCCTTGGAATGACGAGGGGCAGCATCACGGTGAGCCACAGCAGGCTTGTCAGCAGGCGGTTGCCTGACTTCGATTTCCAGTATGCCGGAGCATTCGTGTTGTCGAGAATGGCCTTAAAGATGTCCCCCACGCTGATGATGAACGAAACGGAGCCACCAAAGGTGCTCAGAGAGCGTAGCACGGCGGTGACATAGTCGAAGCCGGGACCAAGCAGCACACGTGCCATGCCTTCGTACGTCTTCGAGCCAAGTTGCTCCATCTGCACCGCGAGGCAGTACAGCGAGTAGACGGAGAGAACCCCGATGAGGGCCGGGTACACAAGCGCCAGAACGAGGCCACTGCTGTTGGCGGCGAAGGGAAGTCCGAGGATGCCAGCGCCAATGCATATGGATGAGAGGTTGAACACCGTGGACAGCAGCCCGCCCGGTGGGATTCCACTTGACATCAACACCATCACTGACTGTGCCCACCCACGCTGTTCCACGGGTTCCTTCCTGTAGAGCTCGCCTGCCACCCTTCCCGTGTCCTCTTCATGCATTTTCTCACGGGGAAGCAGAGACCTGTCCGCTTGTGCCGATGGCGCCATGTTGTCCGCGGCACCACCTGGCGGCCGCAGTGCATCGTCTTCTTGCTCGGCGGAGAAGTGTGGCCCGCCCATGGCCTCGCTAGGCGCAGCGCGGGTTTCGTGTGCCATTTCGTGAATAAGGGGATCGGCGTGCGCGTATTCGCCTTCCTTCTGTGGTAAAAAAGCAACCTACACAGCTCGTAACATGGATAGAGGGAGAGGGCAAAAGAGACAGGGAGAACGGGTGGGTAGGCTGGGCAAAAAGACTGCAGCGCACGTCAGAGACACTGTGCCCGGCAGCAAAAACCCCGCCATTGGGAAGCTACCGTCGTGGCCCCGGCGCAACCTGAAAGCAAAGGCCACGCACGCACAGCAGGGGTGGCCCTACATGCACCAGCCCGAATCACACCGCAGGCGGTCCAGCAGCTCGGTCGCAGCTTCGAGCGCCCCACCCACCGCGCAACAGTGCGGCCCGACACCCCCACGATCCAGCTGCACGGCAGCGCGGGTCCTTCTGGCTGTTGCAGCGGTTTGAGCCGCTGTTCCTTGGGCTCCGTCCAAACGTGGTGCACTGCTGCTGCCAGTGAAGCGTGATGCGCTG
>NW_912573.1:0-1220 GCF_000209065.1 Trypanosoma cruzi | reverse complement strand
CTGGTGTGCTGCCCAGCACGGCGGTGGCCCCGCAAAGCCTTTACGAGGAGCACGAGCGACTGGTGAAGACAATCCAGAACTTGGAGCTTAAGACGATGATATGCAAGACGGAAACCCACCACCTGCAGAAGGAAGAAACCGCAGCGAAACAGGAGGTGCAGCGCATTCAGGCGGTTCCTCTCCTTCTCGGGACTTTTGTAGAGGCGGTGGATGCGGGGCGCGGGATTGTTGGCGGGGCCTCCAGCAGCAATTATTATGTACGCATCCTTAGTACGCTTGACAAGGAGCGACTGAAGCCCGGGGCGAGTGTGGGACTGCATAAGGGCAGCAATGCCTGCGTGCAGCTTCTCCCAAACGAGACGGACTCCACAATTCACCTCTTGCAAAAGGAGGAGAAGCCAAGCGTGACGTACAGTGATGTGGGTGGACTTGACATGCAGAAGCAGGAGATACGCGAGGCGGTGGAATTGCCGCTGACACATGCCTCTCTGTATGACCAGATTGGAATTGACCCACCGCGTGGTGTGTTGTTGTACGGCCCGCCTGGTACAGGCAAGACAATGCTGGTGAAAGCGGTGGCGCACCACACAAAAGCCTCCTTCATCACTGTGGCGGGCTCTGAGTTTGTGCAGAAGTATCTCGGCGAGGGGCCGCGGAAGGTGCGTGACTTGTTTCGTCTTGCCCGCGAGAATGCGCCTTCTATTATTTTTATTGATGAAGTCGACAGCATCGCAACGAAGCGCTTTGATGCACAGACAGGTGCAGATCGTGAGGTGCAGCGTGTTTTGGTGGAGCTGCTGACGCAAATGGATGGCTTTGACCAGACGACGAATGTGAAGGTTATCATGGCAACAAATCGCTGGGACACGCTGGACCCGGCGCTGCTGCGACCCGGGCGGCTGGACCGCAAAATTGAGTTCCCGTTTCCCGACAGACGCCAGAAGCGACTTGTGTTTCAGGTCTGCACAGGCAAAATGAATTTGTCGCCCGAGGTGGATCTTGAAGAGTTTGTTACACGACCGGAGAAGCTCAGCGGGGCGGACATTCAAGCCATATGCCAGGAGGCAGGCATGCTTGCGGTGCGGAAAAACCGTTACGTTGTGTTGCCCAAGGATCTGGAGGGTGCCTACCGTACTGTCATTCGAAAGACGGGGGATGAGCGGTACGACTTTTACTCATAGGAACGAAGAATGTGAAGAAAAAGATGAAGAGATGTGCGT
>NW_912572.1:0-1220 GCF_000209065.1 Trypanosoma cruzi | reverse complement strand
TTATTTATTTATTAACTCTTTATCATAGTAAGCATTTCTTTCAAGGACCACAGTAAAGCTGATAAAAAATTTAAAAAGAAGAGCAAAGATGACGGACGTGCTTGAGTTTTTTGTTCCTATACACGCCCGCGATTTGGAGGATCTAGAAAAAACTGGAGTAAATCAATATCATATTAGTGAGCCGTGCGAATTTGATATTCATCCGAAACAACAATTAGATGACTTGACGAGGATTTTTGATTGTCTTCATAGGGAAAAATCTCCCACATCACTTTTTTCAAAACCAGAAATATTCACAGCCCTATTTTCATATATTAAGGCCATTGAGAGTCCAGAGACTAACCAAACTGTTACTAAACACGCCAGACACAAGATTTGTCATGAAGTTTCTGAACGCCTGAAAAAGCTATTACAAATTTGTCTAACTTATTTAAAAAAAAAAACTGGTGGTGCTGTTAGTGACGCACTACTGATTTGTTTGCGCTCGACTGTAAAAATGTACGTCTTCATTCTTTGTAATATACTGTTGTCTTCAGTGCCAATGCCTGAGGACGACGAAAACTTGTCTTACTCTTCTCAGCGGAGTACAAGAAGGCGAAAGCGGACCAGAAGTGAGCAGGATACAGGCATTGGTGAAGATTGCAGTGGTGTGGATCAAGATGGCCGTGAGCTTGCGCTTACCGCTTTGATTGATGTCTGTTCACCGGATTTATTTACTTTATGGGGAGGTAAAATTGAAGAAACCATGCTAAATCTGATACTTCGTATGGTGCTTCATATGATAACTCAAAAATCCAATGTTCAGAATGACGCTCAGTCTGTTTCAGGTGCACTTGCAGTTCTTTTACTCAGGGTTTGTGACCACATTATGGCCCATGGATCAGTTGAACCACGTGATTTTATTATGCCAATGATAGAACTGGCCTTAAAAACGGAGTTTGCATCCCAGTTTCTTACTCGTTTTGTTTCAGAAGCTGAAAGTGGGGATATTTCAAATGATTCTACCACTAATATTGTTACCGTGCTAGTTGAAGGAATGGCCGTTGCTGCACTTCATGACGTTTCCGGAGATGCTGGAGCCGCAAAAAATATGGCATTGTTTTTTAGCGAGGTTGCAAAGCAATGTGTAAGTGTCACTGTTCGGATGGCCGATGTGATTGTTCAAACCATTCATAGTGAAAGTTATGAGATACGCAAATCCGTGATAACCTGTATAACAG
>NW_912571.1:0-1220 GCF_000209065.1 Trypanosoma cruzi | reverse complement strand
TTTGAGGCGGAAGTGTTTCACCACCGATTTATGTCCATTGGTCTCTGCGCAACTGTTTTTTCCTTCACAGCCACGCTACCCATTGCTGTAGAGGACTTTTGGGATGACGCCGTACACGCGGTAAAACGCTCACCTGCTGAATGCACTGCTCCTTCGATTAAATTGAATGTGGGCGATATGATCCGGCTGGAGGTTGAAGGGGTGAAATATGCCCAGCAATCTGCTTCCTTCCCCGAGGAATTAAGTGGAGTATTTAGTGATTGCGACATGGATAGCGACACATCAGTTGTGGCCTGTGAGAAGTACACTCACGCAGTGGTGAAGAAATGGAACGTGCATCTCAAAGGGGTTTCTGAAGCGGATGCCGTGAAAGAATTGTTGGGATCATGGATGGAACTTCGGCACATGATGAATTCAATTCAAAGGCGGAATGTGGTGAACTGCACTTTGCTACGAGGTGGGCATTATAACTTGGACCGGACCGATCCGTGGTTTTTTGACTCTCCAGGCGAAATGGTTTTGGTGGAAGACTGCACCTTTCTTTCCTGCACCTCAGGAATGCACATGGTGGTCTGCAGCGGGACCCATGTGTGCTTTTGCCGATGCCACTTTTCTTCTTTTTTTCAGCATGCCATCACTGTTGAGGACGAATGTGCCTCGTTTGTGTGCGACAACTGCATTGGAGAGGATTTCGGCGGCGAGTCAAACGCGACCGGCGCTCAGGCGGAGGTGGAGAAGAAAACGGTGCAAAAATTTTTATTCTTTTTTTATCGCGGTGCTGTATGCTTAACACTGCGCGATGAGTGCAGACTCACCCTGAATCTCTCAACGGTGGATCTGCGTTTTTTCACATGCCTCAAGAAAACCGTCTCTCATCTGCGCTTGCAACGAGGACGGCTTGAATTTGTGGGAAAGGGTGCCCTACACGGTCTGGTTTCTCGTATGGATTTGGACTTGGATTGGACGCTGAGGCACAGGGATGACTACGCAACACTGAGCTTGTCCTTGCGAGTAGGGAGTGTGAGTATACCCGTTTTGTTGTTTGGCACAATGCGTTGCCTGAGAGGAGTGTGGAACGCCGAAGTACCCTTTTCCGAGGCTTCAGTGCGAGAGTACCCATCGCCTGTGAAAACACGCGGCTTTTCAGTTGCCAGGTGGAAGGCACTTGTGAGAGTGTCCATCATTCCTGTTGAATTGTGTCCGCCGAGTGGTGGGGCGCC
>NW_912570.1:0-1220 GCF_000209065.1 Trypanosoma cruzi | reverse complement strand
GTGTCTCTGACTCCACCATTCACAATTGGAAACAAAAATTTAGACCACAACGTGCGATGCATCGGCCGCTCGAAAACGATCAGCCGAGTGCAGCACCCGTGTAGGCAAGAGCTCGCGAAATTCCTCCAAGCAGCGGATAATTCAGGGTTGTTTGGTGTCCAGTGTGTGAACACGCAAACAGATATTGAAAGAGAGTGTCTCTGACTCCCACCATTCACAATTGGAAACAAAAATTTAGACCACAACGTGCGATGCAGCGGCCGCTCGAAAACGATCAGCCGAGTGCAGCACCCGTGTGGGCAAGAGCTCGCGAAATTCCTCCAAGCAGCCGACAATTCAGGGTTGTTTGGTGTCCAGTGTGTGAACACGCAAACAGATATTGACAGAGAGTGTCTCTGACTCCCACCATTCACAATTGGAAACAAAAATTCAGACCACAACGTGTGATGCAGCAGCCGCTCGAAAACGATCAGCCGAGTGCAGCACCCGTGTGGGCAAGAGCTCGCGAAATTCCTCCAAGCAGCGGATAATTCACGGTTGTTTGGTGTCCAGTGTGTGAACACGCAAACAGATATTGACAGAGAGTGTCTCTGACTCCCACCATTCACAATTGGAAACAAAAATTTAGACCACAACGTGCGATGCAGCGGCCGCTCGAAAACGATCAGCCGAGTGCAGCACCCGTGTAGGCAAGAGCTCGCAAAATTCCTCCAAGCAGCGGATAATTCAGGGTTGTTTGGTGTCCAGTGTGTGAACACGCAAACAGATATTGACAGAGACTGCCTCTGACTCCCACCATTCACAATCGGAAACAAAAATTCAGACCACAGCGTGTGATGCAGCAGCCGCTCGAACACGATCAGCCGAGTGCAGCACCCGTGTGGGCAAGAGCTCGCGAAATTCCTCCAAGCAGCCGACAATTCAGGGTTGTTTGGTGTCCAGTGTGTGAACACGCAAACAGATATTGACAGAGAGTGCCTCTGACTCCCACCATTCACAATCGGAAACAAAAATTCAGACTACAACGTGTGATGCAGCGGCCGCTCGAAAACGATCAGCCGAGTGCAGCACCCGTGTGGGCAAGAGCTCGCGAAATTCCTCCAAGCAGCCGACAATTCAGGGTTGTTTGGTGTCCAGTGTGTGAACACGCAAACAGATATTGACAGAGACTGCCTCTGACTCCCACCATTCACAATCGGGAAACAAAAATCAGACCACAG
>NW_912569.1:0-1220 GCF_000209065.1 Trypanosoma cruzi | reverse complement strand
AACTGCCTTGCAGCCTGCCCGCTGCGGGTGCTTCCACTGCTGTCACTTGTGCTGCCAACGTTACTGCAGCGGTCTCTGAGATTTCACCGTTAGCTTTCTCAGGTGCTCCTTCAACAGTAGTTTTTAACTGACAGACGCCTAAAGGTGCTACTAGTAGTGTCTTTAGGAGGATTAGAAGACTTATTATATTCCAGCCACTTCTTGTACACACCACTTTTCTTTATTCGTCGAATATTCCATCGTAAACGCGATTGTTTCCACAGCGGCAGACTTGCAGGATTCATTACATTTTGCAGCCGAGTACATCTGTTCGGCCGAGAGGCAGAGAGACTCATCGACAAGGCTGGGAGCCTCACTTGTAGGCTCCAACAAAACAACCTCAACAAAGGCATCGTCACTGTCAGATGTATCCACAGTGTAGATTGCAGTGCTCTCCTGATCAACATTGTAGCTTCCAGTGTTCTTCTGGTCAGCACTGCTCGCGACAAAAGTGTAGTCATGAGCACCCTGTGCGAGTGCACACTTAGTCCAATCTTTCTGGCCAGGGAAGCGCCATTGCAACGGTTTGTTACTGTTCGCGCACGAGATCTCCACCGACACTTTCACAGCAGTCGCGCCAGAATATAGGTTTTCTGATTTTATAATAGTCCCCGTCGCAGCCGCCACGCACACAGAAGCGCAGCAGCACAACAGCGCGAGGGACAACAGGGCGCACACCTCACGGCGCAGCGCAGTCGCCGTCATCGCAGTAGTCATCATCCTTCTAGTGTTGCTGGGGTCAGTCCGCTGATCTGCACACGGAGCGGGGAAGTGAAAGACAGAACAAGAGGGAGAGGGAGAGAGAGGCGCAGCATGGCAGGAGGCAGCCACAGCCCACAGACTGCGAGGCCGCGCACACACACACTGCCAGCAGTCACCCACCATGGACAAGAAGGAGAGATCCACAACCTCATCCTCCTCCACCTCATTCTCACAGCCAACGGATATGGCCACGTCCCCGCAGCCAGCACAATGCGCCCACTCCCACACCACCAGCCACACGGCGCAAGCAAACCCTCAGCCATCCACGACGCGGCGACATGAATTTACACTGCCATCCCGCCCTCAACGGGATGCCGCGCCTCACTCCATGCGGTCACACGCGGTGCACCAAACCCGCGGAAAAGGAGAGTCGGGCTGCGCACCCCCTCCCTCCTCCCTGCTCTTCACGGCCACGGAAG
>NW_912568.1:0-1220 GCF_000209065.1 Trypanosoma cruzi | reverse complement strand
TCCTACGATGATTACTGTGCTGCGTGGTGAGCGGCTTTGCGGTCGTGTTAGCCGTGTTATTGGGCGCCGTGTGGATGGGTTTCGGGGGTTTCTCTTGCAGAAATTGCAGCCACGTCAGCGGTATCGTCGCAGAGGCAGTCTAGGATTCGTTCTTTTCAGTTTATTGGGAGATCCGGAAGTTCTTCCTGCACAGAGCTTTCATCGGTGGTGCCCCCCGTGGATGGATCTGAAGCCTTGCCACAAGAGTCGCTTGTTTGTCCCATTGTTATGCGTCCCACCGTGTTGCGAGAGTTGGGGTGGCGTGTGCATGTCTCTTCTGTGACATCGTATTCGGATTCTTTGGATCCAGACGCTATGCGGCCGCGAGGCACATGAAGTGTGTGTTACTTGTCAGTTGTCTTTTTTTCTTACTGTAGATTTATTACTTTGCTTTTCTGATGGAGCCATCTTCATTGGATCTCCGTCTATTCCTCAATGATCGGGTGATTCATGAATGCTTATTTGCTTTACGGGCTTCTAATTGGCTGCTGGAGTTGTTGGTGCGCTTTTTCTTTTTTTGCATCAGCCGTGGCCCCGATGTATGTATTTGTGTTTCTATGTGTTTTTCTGCTGCTTTTTTTGCGTGTAGTGTAAAATGTTTTTTTTAGTGGATGTGCTGGAGGCTGTGTGTGTGAGGGGCCTGATGTATTCTTTTTTTTTTTTAGCCTTGCGGTAAGTTGTGTTTGTTTGAGTGATGCACTTGTTGGTTTGTTACCTTTTTGCTGTTTCTTAAATTTGAAAAATCTTTTTGCTTCTTTTGCTGGTTTTTTTCAAAACCTTTTTTTTGCCGGTTTTTTTTTTTTGAAAACTTTTGCATTGTTTTGGGGGCTACGCGACGCACTTTTTTTTGCTCAATTTTTGTGCGTTTTGCCCATTTCTTGAAAATTTGTGTGTCGTGGGTGCACCTCCCTCCGTGGAGTTTTTGGCCGCCGTCACGCAAGAGAACAGCGCCGCCTTGCGTTGTGGCTGTTTGGTTGTCTTGGGGGCGGTGCCTGTTCTTTCAGCTGCTGTTGTTTTTCCTCCTCACTCTTTCTGTGACTTGAATGAAAAGGTGTGGCGTGACTGCGGGGCGCCGAAGTGATTTTCGCCTCCAGTGCGTGCTTTTGCGTTGCTCACGCAATCATCGAGGTGGTGTGCGGCCGTCCCATGGCTGCACTTGTGTATGGGCACTGCTGCCGCCG
>NW_912567.1:0-1220 GCF_000209065.1 Trypanosoma cruzi | reverse complement strand
GCGGGATGATAACACCTTATGCGGGATGATAACACACCTTATGGGGGATGATAACACATCTTATGCGGGATGATAACACACCTTATGCGGGATGATAACACATCTTATGCGGGATGATAACACACCTTATGCGGGATCGATACCTTATGGGGGATGATAACACACCTTATGCGGGATGATAACATCTTATGCGGGATGATAACACACCTTATGCGGGATGATAACACACCTTATGCGGGATGATAACACCTTATGCGGGATGATAACACCTTATGCGGGATGATAACACACCTTATGGGGGATGATAACACATCTTATGCGGGATGATAACACACCTTATGCGGGATGATAACACATCTTATGCGGGATGATAACACACCTTATGCGGGATCGATAACCTTATGGGGGATGATAACACACCCCTTATGCGGGATGATAACATCTTATGTCGGGATGATAACACACCTTATGCGGGATGATAACACACCTTATGCGGGACGATAACACCTTATGCGGGACGATAACACCTTATGCGGGATGATAACACATCTTATGCGGGATGATAACACACCTTATGCGGGATCGATAACCTTATGGGGGATGATAACACACCTTATGCGGGATGATAACATCTTATGCGGGATGATAACACACCTTATGCGGGATGATAACACACCTTATGCGGGACGATAACACCTTATGCGGGACGATAACACCTTATGCGGGATGATAACACATCTTATGCGGGATGATAACACACCTTATGCGGGATCGATAACCTTATGGGGGATGATAACACACCTTATGCGGGATGATAACATCTTATGCGGGATGATAACACACCTTATGCGGGATGATAACACACCTTATGCGGGACGATAACACCTTATGCGGGACGATAACACCTTATGCGGGATGATAACACACCTTATGCGGGATGATAACACACCTTATGCGGGATGATAACACCTTATGCGGGATGATAACACCTTATGGGGGATGATAACACACCTTATGCGGGATGATAACATCTTATGCGGGATGATAACACACCTTATGGGGGACGATAACACACCTTATGGGGGATGATAACACATCTTATGCGGGATGATAACACACCTTATGCGGGATGATAACACATCTTATGCGGGATGATAACACACATATTATGCGGGATGATAACACCTTATGCGGGACGATAACACCTTATGCGGGATGAT
>NW_912566.1:0-1220 GCF_000209065.1 Trypanosoma cruzi | reverse complement strand
CTGACGGCGCCGTGCTGTACGTGATGGGCGGAGGAGGCTTGCGCGGTGCGGGGGCGGCGGGGAGCGACGAGGGCGGGCCGGTGGAGCTGTCGGTGTGCGACGTGGAGGCGCTGAACGGTGCGCTTGTGCTGACCGGCACGTTCCCCGCGGGGTCCGCGCTGACGGTGACCGACTCCCTGCTGGTTGCCGCGAGGCCGACGCCGCTTGTGTATCTTCCCGGCTCGCAGTCCTCGCCGTACGCACCGGTGCTGGTGCTGTCGGGCCTGCGGCTCGTGCGGTCCGTGCTGGTTGTGTCCAGCGTGGCCCTCGTGACCGTGGTGACTGGTGGGCGGACGGTGGTGGTGGATGGCACCGTGCTGGAGCTTGTCGGTGGCGGTGTCGCGCTGGACGCGGCTGTGTTCGGTGGCGAATATGCGTTGTACGCGAGTGCGCGCGTGGTTGCGTCGGGGGGCGCTGTGCTGCGCGTGTCGGGGAACCAGTTGTACGCTGCGCATGGGTTGGTGTTCGACAGCGGGGTGGAGGCCAACGCGTCCGCTGTCGTAGTGAACGACAACGCCGGTGCGCTGACCGATGGCGCGCTGCTTGTGCTGCGGGGGTCGGCGTCGTTTGCGTCCGGGTCGTGGCTGTCGGTGCGCGGCAACAGCATCAGCGGCAGGCTCCTTTCGGTGCCGTCGTACCCGCGCCGTGCGGAACTTGTGCGGAGCACGCTGACGCTCTACGGGAACGTCGGCAGCGGGCCTGTCGTGATGGACGGCACCGTTGTGCTCGTGGGCGCCGGCCGAAAGTTCGTCGTGGGGTGTCTGACGCTCAACGGGCAGGCGCTGCGGCCTATGGACTACAGGTCCGCCGGCATCATCGGGGAATTCCTTCCCGTGGCGTGTGGCGTGTGCGACACCGACGTGCACTGCTTTGCTGCTGCGACGAGGGCGATGTCGGGGTCGTGCGGCTGCCGCTGTGCTGAGGGCGGGTACGGGCGCGACTGCCTGCCGGTGTACCTGCCGCACGTGGACGGGTGCAACCGCACGCCCGTCATGCCGCTGCTGAGTCACACGGCGACGCTGACGGAGACGCGCAGCCCGACGCCGACGTGGACGCCGAGCCTGAGCGCGACGCACTACAGTCCACCGCAGTACGGGCCGACGGAGACCCTGCAGGTGACGGAGACGGTGGCGCTGTCGCCCACGCGGACCCCGACGGCGTCGGTGAGCGGCACGCTGTGG
>NW_912564.1:0-1219 GCF_000209065.1 Trypanosoma cruzi | reverse complement strand
CGCGGCAGCAGCGCTCGGTTGCGCACAAAGCTCAGCGTGCTCCCAGCAGCAGTCACGGCGCCTGCGGCGTAGAGCATCTCCCTCGAGACGCCGTCGTGCACGTTGTCCTTCGCCAGCAGCATCGACCCGTCGACCAGGCTCACCGTCGAATAAAACGCCACCGCGTAGTCCTCCGTCGACAAAAAGTCGCTCCGCAAAAACGCCACTGCGGAGCCCGACACGCTCACAGCCCCACGCACAGACACCGCGTGCTTGCACAGCAGGAAGTCGCTGTCAACAAACGCCACCACGGAGCCGCCGCTGGCCGCAACACCGTCCTCCACCGACACGCACAGCCCCAGCGCCGTCTGCACCAACAGCCGGGCCACGTACAGCGCACCGCGCGACGACAGTGCCACGCCGCCAACAAACAACACGCCAACAGCGTCGCCGAACACAGCCGCCACATGCGTGCGCGCGATGGTCAGCACGCTCCCCGTCAGATTCACGTTGTGCAGCACGAGGCACGCGGACGCGTCGCCAAGGCCGTGGTCTCCGCGGTACGCAACGCGCTTCTCCGCAATCAGCACCGAGTCCACCACAGTGACGCGCGAGCCCGGCGGGAATCGGTTCGCCACCACCACGCCGCCGCCGGAGCGCGACTCAAGCCCGCTGATCAACACATCGACGCGCTGTCCAGCAGGCGGGTCGGACCGCCACCCGACAACGTACAGGCTCGCTCCGCTCAAAAACGTGCAGTCCGCCAGCGTCACTTTGCGCACGCTCCCTGACATCGACTCCACGTCCACCACGACGTCTGCCGCAAAGGTCACGCCAACGTAGCATGCCACCGACGTCCCGAAACTGACGTTCACCTCCACATCCACACGCACGTCCCGCACGCACAAGTCAGCGCCGTCGGTGCTCGGTGGCTCGGGAACAGCAACGGGCAGGCACGCATCGCCATGGCCGCCCTCAGCGCACGTGCAGGCGCAGCCATCACTCGAGACCGTCGTCGTGTACGCAGGGAAGCACGGTGCCGCGAGGGCGCATGGGTCGCTGCAGCTCAGGATAGTGGCATTGTACACGGACGGGATGCTGTATTTCACTCTCTCACCGCCGTTCACAGTGTTGCACGCGGCCACAATCGCTCCGTTTGTGATATCGCGGGGCCTTATGGGTATCCTCAGCACCGTCGGCGTGACCGTGCTGGACATGAATTGGTTGCCGGACACAGACA
>NW_912563.1:0-1219 GCF_000209065.1 Trypanosoma cruzi | reverse complement strand
CGCGGTGCGCGCTCCCTCTCCTCCTTCCCTTCATGCCCACTAAAGGAAGCAGCAGCCACCCGCAACCGCCAGCACACGCCACAAAAGAAGCATCCAAATCGACTGCGATGTGTATTTTGTGCATGCATGTGGTTGTGTGTGCCTGCAGACACACGAGGCAAAAAAGTAAAAACAGGAGCAGAGCATGTGAGGGGGCGCACAAACAAAAACAGTACAGCAGAGGTGAATGGCACAAATAAAGAGGAAAAGACCGCTCAAGCTCATGATATTGCACTGCAGACAAGGCAGCGACAATTCATTAAAAATTTATTAAAATCAAAAAAATTCAGCTTCACCCTTCCACCCCTCACACTCTGGAAAGAAGAAAAAAAGAAAAAAATGAAAAAAAAATTCTTTTGGAAAAAGTCGTCCTCTATTACGGCTACACACAAATAATAAAAAAAATGAAAAAAAGAACCACACAAAAAAAGCACCCAACCACCATGTTGCTCCAGAAACTGTCTGCATATTTTGTCCGAAAATAAAATTAAAAGATATTTAAATGTCTTTCAACCGTCCGACCCTCCATGTGTCCGCACAGCGTTTATATTTCATGGGGTCATCTGCGTGTTGCTGCTCCCCTCAGCCCTCCCATCGGCGCGTGAGTGCGGCCCGCAGAGCACAGTCACTCGTGTGTGTGGGGGGACTGAGAGAAGCACGCAGACACGACGGGAGTCGCGTCACTCCATCGGGAGAGTGAGCGCAGCAAAAAAAAAAAAAAAAAGTGAGAAGGTCAAAGAGAGCAAGCAAAATTACCTTTTAAAAGCGGCAGGGCGTGGCTGTGTGTGTGGCGCTGCGGGTGTCTGCCAGCCCTGGCCGCAAAGAAAACAAAACAAGAGGGAAGAAATGTGTGCTCCGCCCCACAGGCCCTCGTCGCACGCCCACACGTCACGGCTCCCTCAGCGCGCCGTTCGTCGCCGCCCCTCCTCATGCGTGCAGCAGGCGAGGCGCACAGGGCCGTCGTCATGAGCGTGTCGGTGGGTGTGCGAGTGGAGCAGTTGGGCGGGAAACACACGGCACCCCTCACAGGAAGAGTGCGGAAGAAACAATTTAAAGAGGGGAAGAGTAGAAAAGAAAAAAAAACGTCCATAGTGATTGCCCTAAAGCAGCAAGAAAAAGAAGGGAAGTGATTTACAAAAAAGAAAACAAAAATAAAGAAAGTAAAAAGAAAAAGAAAATG
>NW_912562.1:0-1219 GCF_000209065.1 Trypanosoma cruzi | reverse complement strand
CATGACGACGGCCCTGTGCGCCTCGCCTGCTGCACGCATGAGGAGGGGCCGCGACGAACGGCGCGCTGAGGGAGCCGTGACGTGTGGGCGTGCGACGAGGGCCTGTGGGGCGGAGCACACATTTCTTTCCCTCTTGTTTTGTTTTGTTTGCGTCCAGGGCGGGCAGACACCCGCAGCGCCACACACACACAGCCACACCCTGCCGCTTTAAAAAAAGGATTTTGTTTGCTTTGCGTGTTTATTTCTTGCGCTGGCGCACCCTTCGGGGTCGGCCTCGTGAGCATTTCTTTCCCCCCCTGATGATTTTTTTTTTGCTGCGCTCACTCTCCCGATGGAGAGACGCGACTCCCGTCATGTCTGCGTGATTCTCTCAGTCCCCACACACACGAGTGACTGTGCTCTGCGGGCCGCACTCACGCACCAATAAAAGGGCTGAGGGGAGCACCAACACGCAGATGGCCCCATGAAATATAAGCGATGTGCGGACACACATGGAGGGTCAGGCGGCTGAAAGACATTTAAATATTTAATTTTCTTTTCGGACAAAATATGCAGACAGTTTCTGGAACAACATGGTAGTTAGGTGGAGTTTTGTGTTTTTTTCTTTTTCTTTTTATTATTATTTGGGTATAGCTGTAATAGAGGACGACATTTTTCTTTTTTTTTTTTCATTTTCATTTCTTTTTTTCTTTTCCTTTTTTTTTCTTTTTTTTTCTTTTTTTCTAAGTGTGAGGTGTGGAAGGGTGAAGATGAATTTTTTCTAAATTTTAATAAAAAATTTATGAATTGCCGCTGCTTTGTCTGCAGTGCAATATCATGAGTTTGAGCAGTCTTTTTCTCTTTATTTCCGCCATGCACTTCTGCTGTACTGTTTTTTTTTGTGCGTCCCTTCACATGCTCTGCTCCTGCTTTTACTTCTTTGCTTCGTGTGTCTGCAGGCACACACAACGACACAAAATGCACATTGCAGTGGGTTTTGGATGCTTCTTTTGTAGCGTGTGCTGGCGGTTGCGGGTGGCTGCTGCTTCCTCCGTGGGGATGAAGGGAAGGAGGAGAGAGGGAGCGCGCACCGCGAGTCACTCTTCCTGCGGGTGTGATGCGCGCGGTGGGCTGCGACTGCTGTGGAGGGCGGCATCCTTTCGGTGTGCGCTTCTCCGCCGTCGTGCCGTGCGTTTGCGCATGTCATTTGTTATGCGCGTGCGTGCTGGGCATGTTTTTC
>NW_912560.1:0-1219 GCF_000209065.1 Trypanosoma cruzi | reverse complement strand
GGGTACGGGGCTATATATATATGGGTATATATATATAGGGGTATATGGATATGGGGGACAGACCCACAAAAAAAAAAAAAAAAGGGGTCCGTAGACCCCGGTCAAAAGAAATTGACCAAACATAACCGCCAGAGGCGGGTTGGAAGCTTCGCGTACCAATATAGTACAGAAACTGTATCAATAATTTTTTTTTTTTTTTTTTTTTTTTTTTTTTTTTTTTTTTTTTTTAAGGTCGTCCCACGACCGTGAATGGTGCCCCGACCTGATCGCACCGATTCTGTGACCAACTACATGGCCTCCATTTCCACACCACACCCCCACTACACTCCCCGAAAAAAGTTATTAACCCCCATACCCAGTGTAAAAACGTACCCTGCCCGCCAAAGAAGTAAAGCAAAACAAAATAAAGATCCGAACCAACCCGGGCGGGAGGGATAAGGGAAAGAAAAAACAGTCATCCTGTACCCTCTTGGGCGGCATACTCCACAAGTATAGAAGAAGCCCCTCTTGAATCCTTTGGCTTTGGTACGGCGACTGTGGTATTATAACAAAACTGCTCTCCGCATTCGGGCAATTACCCCTGCCGTGCCGTTGATTACCTCTGCATTCTCTCCGTTCCGTGGATGTTTTCCTGCTGCTTTCTGTGGTGGCGAGTTTCCTTATGTGTGAGTTTCTGTTTCTGTCTTTTCCCTTTCCTCTGTGTGTTTATTGCCTCTCAGCTACCCAGGGGGTCGCCCGGGTACTCGCCTACCCGGGGCGTATTACCCCGGCCCCACGCGGCCGCATGCTGCGTTGAACACGTGCACGTTTCCACGCAGCATGGCCGCCAGGGTGTCCGCCACTATCATATCGTACGCATTCGTGATGGTGAGTCGGTGGTCCTGATTGCCCAGGATCCGCCGCAACCACCGCCGACTTGCCGGGTGGATTGCCCCGTTGGTCAGCATGACGAATGGCTCAAAGTCCAGCCCGTTGGCCAGTGCCCAGTGACGGTACTTTTGTCGCTTTTGCGTGAGGCGGTCCCGTGCAGCGCGTAGTGGGTCTGCCTCCTCCATGGACTCCTCTGACACATATGCCGTCACCCGCCCGGCGTATGTGACGGTCACGTCGGTGATCGCGTACGTGTCGAGTCCCACGATGAGGATGTCCGGTCGCCGCCGGCTCGCCTCCGTCAGGCGCGGTTCCATGCCGCATTGGAATCCGCATAGTCGCAACCCGT
>NW_912559.1:0-1219 GCF_000209065.1 Trypanosoma cruzi | reverse complement strand
CTTCATGTTTTTCGTACTGTCCTGCACATTGGCACGGGATCAATTTGACTTGTGCCGCCCCGCAAAGTCCGTTGCAGAAACCTCTCGTGAAGGATTCGCAGCGGATCTTTCACCAAGTGTGGAAGCTGGAGCATCGCGGCGTCCACATCCTGTTGGCTACACGCACCCGTGCGTTGCCTGCTTCGCTGCCGAGCCTGCAACGAACACCTCAAAACATCTTCAAAAGTGGGTGAGGCCCCCCATCCGTGGGCAATAACACGCATCAGAGCAACACCGTCCAGCGCCTTATCTGGCAAATGCGGCTGTGTGAAATTGATCAGCAGGCCGAGGTAGACAAGAGACGGGTCGCGGCAAAGCAGCAAACGAATGTTACACGACATTGTAAGGCAACCCTCATCCCGCACCATACGGTATGGTGATCCCATCACCGTCAACAGCAGCAATATAGAGTGCAATTCCTTGTACAGATTAGATTCCTTGGATATCATTGTGTTTTCTTGCCTCCCTTCACGCTCCGGTTCCATCACTTCCTCCTCATTCGCCTCCAAACTAACATGGTCTGCGGTGGCAGCGGCTGCAGCTCCCACCCCGTCATCCTCGACAAGATCGGTGTCAACACGGTTGCCTTTGGCGCCTTGACCGCGGCCCAGAATTTCAAAGACGTGCAAGCGCAACCATCTACACCCCACTGCCCTCAACAGCTCCACAAACTCCTTGGTGTACATGCTGTTTACGTCGCGGTAAAACTCCTCGTCGTGCAGCATGGCTTCAAAAACTTTTGGCGTCATTGCGGGATCCCCTAGACACGCCTTCAGACTTAATGTATATTGCTGAAGGACTGGCGGTGGCAACGGCAGATAATGCCCCGTCATTGTCTCACTATACTGGTACTGTGTCCCCATCTGTCCTCTTGCGGTCCCAATTCGCCCCAACATCTCACCATTCCACACCTTTCCTCGGCTGTTGTTTTTGTTGTTGCTTCTTTTTCCTTCTCTCACTCCTTCTCACTGATCTTCTTTTTGTTGATTTCTTATTTTTTTTTTTTTTTTTTTATCCCTTCCTCTTTTTTTTTTCTCTCTCTCTCAACTGCTTTCTCTGCTTTTGTTGCTGTTGTTATTTCCTTCCTCCTCCGCTTCTATATCTTCTCCCTTCTCTTTTATTTGTTTGTTTGTTTTCTCTTCTTTTTTTTTTTTTTTCCTTTGCTTGTTTGTTTTCCTTT
>NW_912558.1:0-1219 GCF_000209065.1 Trypanosoma cruzi | reverse complement strand
TTCCTCCAAGCAGCGGATAATTCAGGGTTGTTTGGTGTCCAGTGTGTGAACACGCAAACAGATATTGACAGAGTGTGTCTCTGACTCCCACCATTCACAATCGGAAACAAAAATTTAGACCACAACGTGTGATGCAGCAGCCGCTCGAAAACGATCAGCCGAGTGCAGCACCCTCGTGGGCAAGAGCTCGCGAAATTCCTCCAAGCAGCGGATAATTCAGGGTTGTTTGGTGTCCAGTGTGTGAACACGCAAACAGATATTGACAGAGTGTGTCTCTGACTCCCACCATTCACAATCGGAAACAAAAATTTAGACCACAACGTGTGATGCAGCAGCCGCTCGAAAACGATCAGCCGAGTGCAGCACCCTCGTGGGCAAGAGCTCGCGAAATTCCTCCAAGCAGCGGATAGTTCAGGGTTGTTTGGTGTCCAGTGTGTGAACACGCAAACAGATATTGACAGAGAGTGTCTCTGACTCCCACCATTCATAATTGGAAACAAAAATTTAGACCACAACGTGTGATGCAGCAGCCGCTCGAAAACGATCAGCCGAGTGCAGCACTCTCGTGGGCAAGAGCTCGCGAAATTCCTCCAAGCAGCGGATAGTTCAGGGTTGTTTGGTGTCCAGTGTGTGAACACGCAAACAGATAGTGACAGAGAGTGTCTCTGACTCCCACCATTCATAATTGGAAACAAAAATTTGGACCACAACGTGTGATGCAGCAGCCGCTCGAAAACGATCAGCCGAGTGCAGCACCCGTGTGGGCAAGAGCTCGCGAAATTCCTCCAAGCAGCGGATAGTTCAGGGTTGTTTGGTGTCCAGTGTGTGAACACGCAAACAGATAGTGACAGAGAGTGTCTCTGACTCCCACCATTCATAATCGGAAACAAAAATTTGGACCACAACGTGTGATGCAGCAGCCGCTCGAAAACGATCAGCCGAGTGCAGCACCCTCGTGGGCAAGAGCTCGCGAAATTCCTCCAAGCAGCGGATAGTTCAGGGTTGTTTGGTGTCCAGTGTGTGAACACGCAAACAGATATTGACAGAGAGTGTCTCTGACTCCCACCATTCATAATTGGAAACAAAAATTTAGACCACAACGTGTGATGCAGCAGCCGCTCGAAAACGATCAGCCGAGTGCAGCACTCTCGTGGGCAAGAGCTCGCGAAATTCCTCCAAGCAGCGGATAGTTCAGGGTTGTTTGGTGTCCAGTGTGTGA
>NW_912557.1:0-1219 GCF_000209065.1 Trypanosoma cruzi | reverse complement strand
TGTGCGTGCGTGCATTCTCAGCGTTTTAAACACGGCATGTGTGTGTGCATGTGCTTGTGTGTTTGGCAGCGCCTATACTTGCGGAGCAGCTGTGCGCCACAAGAGAGTCTGAAGAAAGCAACGGCAGAGAGAGGCAGATAAGCACACACGCAAATTACTCATATCATCGCACACACACACACACACACACGCAGCCGCGGAATGGGTGCACTCAACCACAAAATCAAAAAGGAAAACAAAACAAAAAGCCGAAGCGTGGGACGACCAGCGCACACACACTCTCATTACTCCCGTAAAGCAAAACACACACACAGAGGGAGAGAGAGAGAGGTCGCCCACTCAATGCAATAAAAACAAAACAGAAACAGTTACGGTGCTCCGTCCATGCAGCCAGGCAGGACGGCAGCGGTGCGTGTCGTGCAAAAGAGAGCACCAACGGGCCTGCATGGGTGTGCATGCATATATACAATGGGCACATTATTGTGTGTGCCTCGTGGGGTGAGGTGAGGGCGAGAGTCCATGCAAGGGGACACACACACACAGAGAGAGAAGGAAGAGTGTGTGTGCGGGCGGTGCATGGCTCTCTCACACTCACTCTCACGCGGCCACCACCGCAGCCGCAGCCGCACAAACCACGAAACAGATGGAATCAGTGCGATTGCAGAACTCGCACACCGTCCTGCAAACCAGAAGTTTAAAAAGCAATATGAAACAAGAATTCAAAAAAAAAATGGAATAATCTTCCGGGCAGCTGGCCGGATCCTGAAATTATCTATGGAAACCAAACAAGTTAGGAAAAAAGGTTCTTTAGTTAATTGCTTCAATGTTTTATTCTCATTCAATATATAGAATTCTGTGGACCATTAGCATGGTCCTTTGTCCTCAGTTAGGATTTGAAATATTATTACTTACGAAGTGGCAGACTTTGGGGTCCTCCAACCACAAGACCCCGCCGCTCCCCTTCGCAAGTTCCACCCCTTCGCCAAGTCCTGAAGTGTAAAAACACGACCGCGTGATATGCCGTCTGCGGGGTTTTCTGCAGACCGCACGTAGGCAAAAGTTGCCTGTATTCCGCGAGAGTCCAAAAACTCATATATCCGTCGCAGCTCCCACGTCATGGCGTGCGATTTCGAGCTGCCTTTATTCGCCGCTCCTTGCAGCGAAGTGTTGCCCCACCCAAACGTCCATGGTTGATGGCAAGATGGCGGAAAAAGGCCGA
>NW_912556.1:0-1219 GCF_000209065.1 Trypanosoma cruzi | reverse complement strand
TTGTGGTCTAAATTTTTGTTTCGAATTATGAATGTGGGTGGTCAGAGACACTCTCTGTCCAATGTCTGTTTGCGTGTTCACACACTGGACGCCAAACAACCCTGAACCATCCGCTGCTTGGAGGAATGTCGCGAGATCTTGCCCACAAGGGTGCTGCAGTCGGCGGATCGTTTTCGAGTGGATGCTGCACCACACGCTGTGGTCTAAATTTTTGTTTCGAATTATGAATGGTGGTGGTCAGAGGCACTCTCTGTCAATGTCTGTTTGCGTGTTCACACACTGGACGCCAAACAACCCTGAACCATCCGCTGCTTGGAGGAGTTTCGCGAGATCTTGCCCACAGGGGTGCTGCAGTCGGCGGATCGTTTTCGAGCGGCTGCTGCACCGCACGTTGTGGTCTAAATTTTTGTTTCGAATTATGAATGGTGGTGGTCAGAGACACTCTCTTTCAATGTCTGTTTGCGTGTTCACACACTGGACGCCAAACAACCCTGAACCATCCGCTGCTTGGAGGAATGTCGCGAGATCTTGCCCACATGGGTGCTGCACTCGGCGGATCGTTTTCGAGCGGCTGCTGCACCGCACGTTGTGGTCTAAATTTTTGTTTCGAATTATGAATGGTGGTGGTCAGAGACACTCTCTTTCAATGTCTGTTTGCGTGTTCACACACTGGACGCCAAACAACCCTGAACCATCCGCTGCTTGGAGGAATGTCGCGAGATCTTGCCCACATGGGTGCTGCAGTCGGCGGATCGTTTTCGAGCGGCTGCTGCACCGCACGTTGTGGTCTAAATTTTTGTTTCGAATTATGAATGGTGGTAGTCAGAGGCACTCTCTTTCAATGTCTGTTTGCGTGTTCACACACTGGACGCCAAACAACCCTGAACTATCCGCTGCTTGGAGGAATTTCGCGAGATCTTGCCCACATGGGTGCTGCAGTCGGCGGATCGTTTTCGAGTGGCTGCTGCACCACACGCTGTGGTCTAAATTTTTGTTTCGAATTATGAATGGTGGTGGTCAGAGGCACTCTCTGTCAATGTCTGTTTGCGTGTTCACACACTGGACGCCAAACAACCCTGAACCATCCGCTGCTTGGAGGAGTTTCGCGAGATCTTGCCCACAGGGGTGCTGCAGTCGGCGGATCGTTTTCGAGCGGCTGCTGCACCGCACGTTGTGGTCTAAATTTTTGTTTCGAATTATGAATGGTGGTGGTCAGAGA
>NW_912555.1:0-1219 GCF_000209065.1 Trypanosoma cruzi | reverse complement strand
GGTGGTGGTCAGAGACACTCTCTTTCAATGTCTGTTTGCGTGTTCACACACTGAACGCCAAACAACCCGGAACTATCCGCTGCTTGGAGGAATGTCGCGAGATCTTGCCCACATGGGTGCTGCACTCGGATAATCGTTTTCGAGCGGCTGCTGCACCACACGCTGTGGTCTAAATTTTTGTTTCGAATTATGAATGGTGGTGGTCAGAGACACTCTCTTTCAATGTCTGTTTGCGTGTTCACACACTGGACACCAAACAACCCTGAACTATCCGCTGCTTGGAGGAATTTCGCGAGATCTTGCCCACATGGGTGCTGCACTCGGAGGATCGTTTTCGAGTGGCTGCTGCACCACACGTTGTGGTCTATGTTTTTGTTTCGAATTATGAATGGTGGTGGTCAGAGACACTCTCTTTCAATGTCTGTTTGCGTGTTCACACACTGAACGCCAAACAACCCGGAACTATCCGCTGCTTGGAGGAATGTCGCGAGATCTTGCCCACATGGGTGCTGCACTCGGATAATCGTTTTCGAGCGGCTGCTGCACCACACGCTGTGGTCTAAATTTTTGTTTCGAATTATGAATGGTGGTGGTCAGAGACACTCTCATTCAATGTCTGTTTGCGTGTTCACACACTGAACGCCAAACAACCCGGAACTATCCGCTGCTTGGAGGAATTTCGCGAGCTCTTGCCCACAGGGGTGCTGCACTCGGATAATCGTTTTCGAGCGGCTGCTGCACCACACGCTGTGGTCTATGTTTTTGTTTCGAATTATGAATGGTGGTGGTCAGAGACACTCTCATTCAATGTCTGTTTGCGTGTTCACACACTGAACGCCAAACAACCCGGAACTATCCGCTGCTTGGAGGAATTTCGCGAGCTCTTGCCCACAGGGGTGCTGCACTCGGATAATCGTTTTCGAGTGGCTGCTGCACCACACGTTGTGGTCTAAATTTTTTTTTCGAATTATGAATGGTGGTGGTCAGAGACACTCTCTTTCAATGTCTGTTTACGTGTTCACACACTGAACGCCAAACAACCCGGAACTATCCGCTGCTTGGAGGAATTTCGCGAGATCTTGCCCACAAGGGTGCTGCAGTCGGATAATCGTTTTCGAGTGGCTGCTGCACCACACGCTGTGGTCTATGTTTTTGTTTCGAATTATGAATGGTGGTGGTCAGAGACACTCTCTTTCAATGTCTGTTTGCGTGTCAAACA
>NW_912554.1:0-1218 GCF_000209065.1 Trypanosoma cruzi | reverse complement strand
CTTCCGGATTGTCTCGTGTCCCGCTCTCTGCGTGGGTGCTCTGCCCTAACCCCCGCTGACGTGTCTGATGTATTACCACTGTTATTGTTCTCCCCAATTATTGAACACAGACACGCTAGGAAAATAAGCGCTAAACGCTACTGTGAAATTCGAAGGCACTGAAAGGAACAACGGCACACACACCGCCCATACGCACATATTTATATGCTCTCACGTGTTGCTGCAGTCATGGCACCCCGCACACACAACCGTCGCCGCGTGACCGGCTCCAGCGGAAGGAGGAGGGAAGGAAGAGAGAGTGAGCCGCAGAGACCCAACATGTCCCGGCGTGTGTTTGATTCCACAGTGCTGCTTCTTCTCGTCGTGATGATGTGCTGCGGCACTGGTGGAGGTGCACAAGCTGGTGTGGGAAGTAATGCTGATGCTTCAACTCCTGGGTCGGCATTGACGGGTGCCATTGCTGGAGAGGGGAGTGCTTCAGGGGGTGTTGAGGGACTGCAACGGGTCGATCTTTTTGTGCCGCAGACGACGCAGGTGCTGGCGAAGAAGGGGACTGACTCAAGTCGGAGGGATTCATTTGTTTCACCCTCTTTCGTCAGTGCTGGTGGAGTAATTGCTGCTTTTGCCGAAGGTCACTTAAATGCCAAATATCAAGGTGGTCAATTGACTAAGCCGTCTTTTGATGTTGTTGCGGAGAACATCGACTCTGCTTAGGAATGGTCTACTCTTGTTGGTGAGGTCGGTAAAGGAAGAATGGAGTGCACACACTGTGCTTGGTAAAGCGGAGGGGAAAGAGAGTTTGGATGTTGTGCTCCGCCCCACAACAACCATGAAGGGCAATAGGGTGTTTCTTCTTGTGGGAAGCAATGATGTGTCCTATGTAGATGGGAGTTGGAAAGAGGGCGGCTTGGAACTAAAACTGGTTGTTGGTGAGGTCACGAATCCCACGGGCGGCGAGTCGAGTAAACGGATCAAATGGTGCGAAGTCCAGTCTCCGTTGAACGAGAGTACTATAGCCGCTCACAAAGGTAAATTGACGGAGTGCCTTGCTTCTGGTGGCTCAGGTGCTCTGATGGAGGATGGCACCGTTGTGTTTTCTCTGATGGCGGTGAATGAAAAAAATGATGGCGTTTACTCCATGATTATTTACTCGAAGGACAACGGCAGTACCTGGTCGCTCTCTGAGGACATTTCCCCTGCGGAATGCCTTAACCCCGC
>NW_912553.1:0-1218 GCF_000209065.1 Trypanosoma cruzi | reverse complement strand
GGCTCGATAATCCGTTGCCGCCAAGAATCAATAAAACAACAAATCACAGAACCAACCAAACATGGACGCTATAGATGAGGAAAGGGAGAGGAGAGCAGCCTGCCAGGAGCAAATACGGCCTGCCGCATCTGCGAGGGGCCTCGTGCCTTCTCACCGCACGGAGGTACTGCCGGGCAGAGACCCTCCACTTCAAAGTGGAACCACACCAATATTTCCGTGAAGCACGGCTTCCTCACCTCCCCGATGTCCGCTCCATGCTTTTTTCTGGGTGCCTGCAGAGCCGGGCAGCGGAGTAAATGCAGACCTGCCTTTCCGCACAGTTCCAGTCGGCCGGTTTTCACAATGTCCGGTCGATGCCCGTGGCGTGCCGTGCGGTAGCGGGTCAGTCAGGCATTGCTGTGGCACGGAAACCCGCATGCTGGACGGCGAAGCTCAACTGGTGGGGATCCCATCGGGCTGTCGTCACCGGGCAACGTGCGCCTTCTCGGCGGCCTGACCTCTCTGCCGTCGTGAAATCGGCGACAGCGTGACGTTCATCAACGCATGTGTGCGTGCCATTTTAGGCGCACGGTGCACTGTTTCTCGGTGGTATGCTCCTCCTGTGCAGAGGCGGGGTTTCTGTGTGGGTTTGATGTTCTTCATGCGGAGGTTCGAGCTTTGCAGCGCGTGGCTATTCAATCTCCATTTTTAGTGTCACGACTTTCTTTCTGTCGGGTGTTTGTGCCGGGTGTGGGTGGTCAATCCCCCGGCACTGCCCGCCTGCCTGTCGCATCAAGGGCATTTATGAACTGCTTCCTTCTTCGGTGCCGACCGTGGCTCTGTGCTGGAGCGCTCGTGTGCTCGTATGCGGGATGGTGATCCCGTTTTCGCTTGAGCCCTGAATTCACAGTACGTGCATTCGAACGGGGTGGATGCCGTCAGACCGTCATATTCCTGGCAGCGCCTCCTATTTGTCGGGGGAACTCTTGCTTGTGGAATTTCTGAAGATAAAACACGATTCCGGCTTGCCTTTCGTACGACGCCGTGCGGAAGCTGCATGAGAGTGGCTTCGGCCTGGGCTGTGCAGTCTGTGGCGGAGGTGCGATCGGTGTGCCGTCTCTCGCTCTCGTCCTCGCTCAAGTGCTGGGCGGTAATTCCGGCGGGATTTCTGGCGGTTCCGACTCACCGGGAAAGTCGAATTCCCGCAGCGCCTGGGAGCGCGTAATGCCATGGGCGTTA
>NW_912552.1:0-1218 GCF_000209065.1 Trypanosoma cruzi | reverse complement strand
AACACACGAGTCGATACAGGAATACTTCGAAGGAAAATAGCATCACCATATCTCTCATTTTTATTCTGAAGGCATCCCAATGAAGATGAAGTTCTCTCTATAAGCGGTGGCCTCGTATCTTTCGTCTGCATATACATGATGGATCCACAAAATCCCCGTGGGGTGGAAACCGTCTCCAAAAATGGTGAGCTACTTTCACTCGTGCGTCCCACAAAAACTGTAAGAATACCATCAGAGTCCATTTTACTGGAAATAGCCCCTGAACAGCCATCTTCTTTGGAGTAATGTCCAACCCCACAATTGTGAGTAGCATTAATATAGAGAGCAAAGGTTGCATTCGATTCAATATGTATCCCAGAAAATTTGACTGAAAACTGATGTTCAGAGCGCATTTCTACAAAGTTGGAAAAAACTTTGGTCCACGCTGTCGCTTCACGTTCATGCATATGATGCGACCCCTTCTTGAAAAAGACTTCCACCCGATGTCTTCCAGTTGTATGCGTCATGACAGATAAACCAGTTAGCACTATTGCATCGTGTGCCAAAAGGTCAAACATAATGCCATTGTAAGAACCGTTGCGTTGAGGTCGATACTTCGTTTTGCCCACTTCAAATACACGCAAAACCGTGCTTGTCGGCAAGGTGGGGAGAGAATACAATCCTTGTGGGACCTGATGAGATCCCTCATTATCCACAAGATATAAAGAAGATAACTGTAAAGAAAACCAAATGCGTTTTTCTTCATCATCGCGTACATTGGCTGAATTATTTTCAATCGATACCACTGTGCCTCTTTTTGGTACATTAAGACTCCCTGCCTTAAAAGCCACTCGGGCGTCAACCTTCAGTCGTGTGGAATCTGCAGCAAGAGCACAAAAGCGAACATCTTTAGCCCGCACAGCATATTGTCTCTTCCCCGGACATGGACACAGGCATTCCACAACACCAACGTCATTGCCGTAAGTTCGCACAACTCTTCCCAAATGAGACTTCCCATAAAGCGGAGGAACAATTGTTGCAAACATCCCACGCGTTGAAAAGTAAACTACGAGTTGTTCAGGTTTAAAATTCTGGTGTTTCTTCACTTTGCACATGGCCAGGGGTAATCCATTTCGGTAAACAGCCAACATACTTTGATCCAGTGTAATCGTAAGAGTGTCGCCAATGGCAAAAAGCACCCCAGAGCCTTTCTCAGTCACATTTGGCATGAGTTTCCAA
>NW_912551.1:0-1218 GCF_000209065.1 Trypanosoma cruzi | reverse complement strand
CGAGTTACCACCGACTCGGCCCGAAGGCAACAATGACGACACAACTGCGACGATGGAACGTCACAAATGTTCAAACGTAGCGGACGACCAATGAAAGCTCCCCAGTTTTCCAAATCAGTGGTATAACGTTCCACTGACTCCGGTATCGTCACAACTACCTCAAGTGCAGCTTTTACACGTGCACCCAAGTTCAACAAACCATAACGTGTGGCAAAATAAGGATGACCATAGCTCTTTATTACGTCATACATTTCACTGCCAATAATTTTGCGTGGACTAAGAAGTATTTCCAGTTCATCATGCCAAAATTTTTGTTTAATGCCTTCACTCCCAGTATGAGTTTCAAGAGAGAGAAGCATCTCGGTAACAACAGCTACCGTACACACATCCAGAAGTCCACGCATTGGACCAAAATGCAGTCGTTTGCATTTGGCTAACATACTCTCTACTCCTGTATCGCGAAGAAGCCTCAGTAACCCCCATGCAGTCCCAGAAGCGACATTATCGTCATCGTTTACATCACCCTCATTCCCACATTGAGCGTGAAATAAACGCATCACATGAAGAATGGCCTCCCGGTATCGATCGCCCTCTGAATTGTCATTCTTCGCAAAGACGCAAACATTCATAAGTAGCGTAACAGGACGTGTCAGTGCCGTGCTGACGGAGGCTCCCTTCCAGCGCTGTTGGCGGAACAATTTCTGGAATGAAAAGGTAGCGTACTCTAGTGTACACGCCCATCGCTTGTCACGCTCCACCCCCGACTCGCGACGACCAGGGATGGTCAAGTAATATTCAAAAAGCTCTGCGTCATGCAACAAAGCAGTGCCATCTACCGGCATAACAAGTTCCTCACCGTCTACCACAGCACGAAGCAGCTCTGCGTATTGCATAAGACGATACTGTTCCACATATGACCTTCGAAGCTTACGAAGAAGCACAGGCGGCATGCGAGTCACAATGAGACCATCATCTAGTGGAGGTAATAGTTGTTGCACACGCGCAACATCGATATAATAATCACGCATCATCGTAAGAATCTCTCGATGGGCACTATCAAAGGTCCCAGTTTCTGTAAAGGCAGGATTAGAGGACAACGCAAAAAACACCTGATGCCAGTAATGCAGATTATCGCTCGGGTCATTCGGTTTTTCGTGCTCAATCACTCCCCGCCATGCAACGGGTGGCAAGGTCCGCAAGGCAGAAATGCCCCTGGTG
>NW_912550.1:0-1218 GCF_000209065.1 Trypanosoma cruzi | reverse complement strand
GAATTTTGGAAGACGGTGATTGAAGGAACCAGGGAGCCGATAGCGACAAGACGGATTTTTCTTTACTTTTTATTTCTTATTTTCCCACCACCCCCTCTTTTTGATTCCCACCTCGCGGCGGGGCCTTGTGGCTGGCGGAGCCCAGGGTCTGCCACTTGGTATGCGATAGTATTTCCAATCCTAACAAGGTGCACCGTGTCGCGAGAGTGGCTATCGGAATATATTTACTTGGAGCAAACATCGAGGGAGTGGCGAACCCACTGCCTCTCCACTACCCCCCTTTTCCCTTCTTGTTTGATTTCTTTTGATGATTTCAGGATCCGGCCAGCAGCCCAGGCGAATATTTTTTTTTTCATCGGGTTGGGTTTGTTTGTTGTGGGCGCTGACTGTGTGTGTGTGTGTGTGTGCTGGTGCCCCTGCGGCGTGGCGTGGCTGCTCCGTCGCGTCTCGGTCCCACTCCCCCGCTGTCTGTCTCTGTTCTTTTGTGTGTATGCTGTGCACCTGCCCGTGTCTCTCCCTCCCATGCTGCGTGCTCTCGTTGTGCCCGCCCGGTGCCGGCCCGACAGGAGAGTTTACACCGCGAGCAACAAGCGAAGTCCACAAAGGCCCAAGTGACAATGATGCTGCGCCGCGTTCTCTGCGTGCTTTTGTTTGCCCTCTGCTGTGCGTGCGTGTGCGCCACGGCCCAGGAGGAGGGGCAGTACGATGCTGCTGTTTTGAAGGCTGCTGGGGGCGACCCGAAGAAGAATACGACTACCACTACCACTACTACTACGACTACCACGACTACCACTACTACAACTACTACGACCACAACTACCTCCAAGGCGCCCAAGAACACGACCACAACTACTACTACGACTACTACTTCCTCCAAGGCGCCCAAGAACACGACCACAACTACCTCCAAGGCACCGACTCCTGAAGACGCGCGCAGCCCTGGCGGCCCTGTGTGGGTGCAGGTGTCGCTGCTGCTGCTGGTCAGTGCCGCTGTGGCGACCGCCGGCGCTGCGTGCTGAGTGCGGGGCGGGGCGCGTGCGCCGTCGGTCTGGAGTCCCGTTGTGTGCGGCCACTGCCCACACGCGCGGGAGCACCGACTGGCGCCTGCGCCGCGTATATTTGAGCACCCTGCAGCGGTGTGGATGTATATATTCCAGTGTCTTTGGTTGTGCGTTCTGGCCCCGTGCCGCCTGCCCGTGCATTCTCTGCGACGGCCGC
>NW_912549.1:0-1218 GCF_000209065.1 Trypanosoma cruzi | reverse complement strand
AAGGTGCAGAAGCCCTTCCATGTGACGACGCTGTACCTGGTTCGTGACGCCTGCAAGGACCCCTGTCCTGCTGCAGCAGCTGGTGGGGCTGCTGGGCGACTCCATTGAGCTCACGCTGACGAGCGTTGCGTCTGATCCGAAGGGGACGGCGATCGCGGTGCGCAACGAGGGAGAGTTCCCCTGCGAAAATGTTCATCCGCACATCACCATCGCGAACGCGCCGGGTGTTCCGCCTGTGTACAGCAACGAGCTGCTGGACGATTCCCATGCGGATTGACCCGTGCCGCACCGTCGTCAGTCTCCCCGCCGGCACACGCATCACCGGGACATTTGTCTTCAGGTAGCCGTGAGAGACACTGCGGTGCTCGCCGCTGGCTGCAGTGGCATCCTCTGCCACCCCATGCTGGGCTCGTGGGGTGCTGGTGGCCGTGGTGGTGTAAGCACCTGCTTTGTGACTGCATCGCCGAGTGTACTGCATGACGTTCTCACACTCCCGTGGCGACCCCGCTTCCCACATTCAGTATTGTGATGGTTCTATGGACTTCCGCTGTTGTTTTCTAGGAGCTTGTGGAGGGAATGATCGCGGGGAAGGCTGGCTATTTAAATTAATATGTATCCTGATAAAACGAATACACTTTTTTACGACACTTTTCTACCGTATGATTTTTGGCAAGAACACGACTTTAGGGGATTAGGGAACCGATAACCGCCAGATAATTTCGTAAATTTAATTTTACCATCTCACCCACTCTCTTTTGATTCCCACATTGCGGTGGGGTCTTGTGGCTGGAGAGCCCCAAAGTTTGACACTTCGTAAATTATTATTAATATATGTATGTATGTATCCAATCCGAATAGAGTGCAGCATGTCACGAGAGTGGCTATCGGAATACATATGTGTACATATACTTACTTGGGCAAAGCTTGAGGGTGTGGTGAGCCCACTGCTTTTTCACTTACCCCTTCTTCCTCTTGTATTGCTTGATTTTCGTAAATAACGTTACGATCCGGTCAATCGCCCTAGGCGAATATTTGCTTCTGTTTGCTCTTACCTCCCTCTGGTGCGAATTGGTGTGCCTCTTTGATTGGACTTCTTCCTTATGCCCCAAGCAAGGTGACACATGTTTTATTATGGCGGCTGCGCGCCACAGCCATCCATTGCTTCCTTCGCCGGCGGTGTCTTTGATTGCTGGTTTGCGTGGCGAGGTGTTAATTTGT
>NW_912548.1:0-1218 GCF_000209065.1 Trypanosoma cruzi | reverse complement strand
CGATGCGCGACTGTGCATAGAGCACATAATCTCCAGTATGCATGCTGGCGATCTGCTCCGACGACTTCCAAGTCTCCTGGATGGCTATTATGTCTGCTCCTTGCGCCATTAATGTTGCGAGTTTTGACGGCGTGAGGCAAGAAACGTTCATCTGGAGTACTGCTATGGGGCCTGGGTTCTGCTCAATGTCTCCGCTTAGCAGTAGCTTTTGTCGTTGCGCGTCACATACGGCACGCAAACAGTATGTATAGCGCTGATAAGCGCCGATGGAATTCAGCAGCGGATGGAAATACCGCTCCGCGGGCAGCCATGTACATGGCTCCATCTGGTGCCCTTCCGACCCGTTTGAGCGGCGCCTACTGCCTCTCCGCGTGCAGCGGATGGGCAGCAGGCGCTTAGCTTCCTCTCTAGCAAAGAGTACTAGACCCTGGCACCACGTTGAGGTGGCCGGCTGAGCCAGGGGAAAACAAATGTTTTTTTTTTTTTTTTTTTTTTTTTTTTTCTACTCTTACCAGCGCGTCTAGCTATACATTGCCATCTGAGTGCCGAAGAGGTGGTCGAGCAGCGACAAGAGTTTCCTGCTATGAAGCAACTGCCATTGAGAGAACTTTTCGGTGCGGAGGTCCTGTTCAATGCCCAGCCGTTGGCGCACAGCCAAGGTGCCTGGACATTCTAGAAGCAGATGGTGCAAGGTTTCCTGCGGGCCAATTGGCGTGCTTGTGGAAGCAGGCTGATCCTGCGGTAGCAGAGATCGCCTCCTGGCACTGCTGTTTAGATGCCGTGTGGCGTCTGGGTTGTGTGCGCAGCGATTTCTGTGCTGTGCGGTGCTTCTCCGTGTGGGGAAAACCATGTCACAGAAATCGCATTTGAGCTCGGGAAGCGGTGGAGGATGTTCCGGATGAAATGACCGACAGTGACTGACGAGATTCGAGAATCCCGTCAATGTAGAATCACAGTACGGACATTTCTCCTTCCGACGACGTGTGATGGTCCGTCTCCTTACTGGAGAGACGTCTTCCTCCCTTGCCGACGGGGGAACAGTGTCCGTCCCCGGTGCAGTTGGATCGTTGTTGGAGCGCATATATGCAGACTGTTCTGGTGAGATGTTGCAGAAACGGCATTGGTTCGTGCAATCTCTCACAGCCCAGTATAGTCGACCCCAGAGCTCAGATTCGCCGCACCTTGCCCTTGCGAGGTGAACCAGTTCTTGACGGTGAA
>NW_912547.1:0-1218 GCF_000209065.1 Trypanosoma cruzi | reverse complement strand
CGTGGTTGCGCAAGCGCTCTCGGAGTAGAAGGAAGAATTGACTCCTTGTCCGTTGCATTTCTGCCTCACGGTCGGGCGTCGGTAACTGTAGATAGCGGGCCTTGCTGTCGGTAGCCATCCGCTCTGCTTCCATGAGAGTGTCGTCCCAAAGCCTGGGACCGTCCTTGTGCATGCCGCGGGGGCAATGTCGTCGATACGAAGTTATAAGCGCTCTCGTGAAACCTTTAATGCCGGTGGACTGCTTTTTATAGTCATATGCCGGAAGTTGTGCGTCGAAGTCCTTGATGAATAAATCCCACTTGCACTTCCCCCAACTGTAGAAAAACTTAGGTGCCGAAGGGGGTGCCGAAGGTATGGTATCCTTAAATGCCTGATGCAGCGTAAATGTCAGCATATAATGATCACTAAGCGGCGACACAGAAGCTGACCAATCCGACACAGTCAAATGCTTTGACCATGTCAGATCGATACAGGATCGTTCTCTTGTGCCACGGGCATACGTGATCTCACCAGGGGTGTTAACCAAGGTGTGTCCCGCATACGTGCACAGTTCTAAAAATTCTGCAGCAACCTCGCTTGGAGAATTCTCCAAGAATGGCTCCCACTGTGGGTGATGCATGTTGAAATCCCCGCACAGCAGGAGCGGCGACGAGGCTGGAAGGCAGTTTACTAACCGCCTGAAGGATTGCGTTACTTGCGGTGGTGGTCTCATATAGGCACTCGCTACAATAAGATCATGGTTCTGGTCCAGAGCAACCTGGACCACCACCACTTCAAGGCTGGTGTCATGCTGGGGGATGGTGAGAGGTACACGCTTGGAGCGGAGAGTTTTCCGCACCAGCACCGCCACACCGCCTCCCTTGCCGATGCGCGACTGTGCATAGAGCACATAATCTCCAGTGTGCATGCTGGCGATCTGCTCTGACGACTTCCAAGTCTCCTGGATGGCTATTATGTCTGCTCCTTGCGCCATTAATGTTGCGAGTTTTGACGGCGTGAGGCAAGAAACGTTCATCTGGAGTACTGCTATGGGGCCTGGGTGCTGCTCAATGTCGCCGCTTAGCAGTAGCTTTTGTCGTTGCGCGTCACATACGGCACGCAAACGGTATGTGTAGCGCTGATGAGCGCCGATGGAATTCAGCAGCGGATGGAAATACCGCTCCGCGAGCAGCCATGTAAATGGCTCCATCTGGTGCCCTTCCGACCCGTTTGTGCGGC
>NW_912546.1:0-1218 GCF_000209065.1 Trypanosoma cruzi | reverse complement strand
GTTTTGTTTTTTTGACATGTTGCTCGGTGTGTGCTGACGCGTGACGAATAACAACACGCCCCAATAAGCAGAAAAGAAGTAAAACAAAACGGCACTGAGCGGCACACCGGTAAGCCAAAAATACGCAATCACCAATAAAAAAGCCGGCGATCACCCAGCAGTCACATCAAGCCTCCTAAAACCAACCTGGAATAGACAAAAAAAGGGGGCAATCATAGAAAACAAAGATCCGCCCCCCCAAACAGGAAAAGCATTAAAAAAAACGCGATCCTATTTTTTGTCCTTACTGCCGGGGTTGGCCGCCGCAGGGAATAAAAAAGAGTAGGGCGGTGGCCCCGGACGAGAGATACATGACGACGTGTCGAATTATCCAAGTTGCAGCGGCTGCCCCGGACGAGAGATACATGACGACGTGTCGAATTATCCAAGTTGCAGCGGCTGCCCCGGACGAGAGATACATGACAACGAATCGAAGTATCCACGCTGCGGCGACGGCCCCGTACGAGAGATACATGACGACGAATCGAAGTATTCACGCTGCGGCTGCGGCCCCGTACGAGAGATATATGACGACGAATCGAAGTATTCACGCTGCGGCTGCGGCCCCGTACGAGAGATATATGACGACGAATCGATGTATCCACGCTGCGGCGGCGCACCCTAAACATGTCGCTTTCGTTTTCCAGGGGACAACGCAAATGTGCTCGATTGTTCGAAGATCGAACTTAACACCTTACGTGAAAATGGGTCGCGCGACCACATTTTTTTTAGCTCAGTGGCAAAACAAGCTCACAATTTCATCCGGGGTGCGGGTTCGAGCCCCGAAGATGCCTAAGTTTTTTTCCTTTTTTTTTTGGAATTCTTGTTTCTTATTGCTTTTTAAACTTCTGGTTTGCAGGACGGTGTGCGAGTTCTGCAATCGCACTGATTCCATCAGTTTCGTGGTGTGTGCGGCTGCGGCTGCGGTGGTGGCCGCGTGAGAGTGAGTGAGAGAGCGCCATGCACCGCCCGCACACACACTCGTCTTTCACCCACTCTCTGTGTGTGTCCCCTTGCATGGACTCTCGCCCTCACCTCATCCCACGAAGCACACACATAATGTGCCCATTGTATATATTGCATGCACACCCATGCAGGCCCGTTGGTGCTCTCTTTTGCACGACACGCACCGCTGCCGTCCTGCCTGACTGCATGGGCGGAGCACCGTAACTGTTTCTG
>NW_912545.1:0-1218 GCF_000209065.1 Trypanosoma cruzi | reverse complement strand
CCACCATTAAGAGCAAGAGTCTCCAAATTCGAGCCTCCACCTTCAATGGAACTTCCACTTCCGTTGGAACCTCCTCCAGAACTGTCGGCACCAGGACCGCCACCGGGTTGAGTTCCATCCGATGCTGCTGGTGGTGGTGGTGGTTGTAGTGGTGCTGGAGAAAGAGGTGAAGGTGGTGGCAGTACTTCTTCTTCTTGGGTTTGACCATCAGGTGCCCCTTCTTGTGCTTTATCTCTTTCTTCCTTTTCTTTATCCGTACCATCGTCTTCATTATCAACCACGCCAAAGACTTTATCATCTGTTTGGTGCTTTGGCGAAGGGACTTCTAAATCTTTAACCAACGGTTGCCTCACGAGATCGGAATCTTGATTAATTGGCTCCGCGTGCTGTTTTCCTGCACCAGCAACAGGAGTTACAGGCTGCAAATCCCCCGATGATTCTTTCTCTCTTCAGTAACCCGAACATCCTCGTCACATCTACCGCCAGGAGTACCGCACCACAGCACGCAGAGGGCACACACCAGCAGCACACGGCCAGTCATCATCATCGCCATCACTCCTGTCACTTGCCTGCAGCCTTCAGCACAAACCAACTCCCCGTCAACGCAGAGCGGAAGCAAAAGAAGAGACAAGTCGCAGCAGCTACACCACACACAGTCGCCGCACAGCAACACATGATGGCAGCAGCTTGCCCACAAAAAATGAGACAGTTGGAATCTGCACGACTCCCGGAAACAATGAAGGAAAATAATTCGGCAGGACCTTTATTTCATTCGCCATGCAGCGCAATAGAAACGACCGTGGGTTTCTGTATATACATATATTGCCTGCGCAACGAAAAAGAAATTAAAGTAAAAATAAAAAGATCGTACTGTTCCACCAGCCCACACAACATCCCTCACACTTCATTGCAGCATCCGGCCTGTTCCTCCGCTCCTCCTTTCGTGCAGTCCGTGGGACGCACAGCAATGAGGCCGGCACCGCGTGCGGGCAAAAAAGAAGCAAACAAGAGGGGGAAACAAATCACCCATCACGGTATTTATCAACCAAACACTGCGTAAAGAAAAACACAACAGTACTGATTATAACAGACAAACTGCATTAAAGGCAACATTGAGAAGCAAAAACATTGAAAGAATCAACAAACAGCAAAAAATTAAAAGATAAATAAAAACGGCGGCATAAAAAAGAGCGAGGAAAGCGGCACGTATTCTCCGTG
>NW_912544.1:0-1218 GCF_000209065.1 Trypanosoma cruzi | reverse complement strand
CTACATGAGTGTTACTCCAGGCAAAAAGTTGAACTCTCGCTATGTGGTGGTACAAAAGCTGGGCTGGGGTGAATTTAGCACAGTCTGGTTAGCCTATGACACTATGCATAAAACTTGTGGTAAACTACATCAAGCCTTTGTTGCGCTAAAAATTGCCAAGTGTGATAATACGGTTTCTGTGAGCACGCAATATGAGATCAATTTACTCCGCTATATTGGGATGCAAGCGTCTCCTTTTGCGCCTCTGACGAATCTTGTAGACCATTTTGAGGTGCCTGGTCAGTATGGATCACATGTATGCATGGTAATGCCATTACATGGATCAAATCTTCTTAGTATCATTGATCAAATGAAGGCCAAAAAGGGATTACGTTCGGCTCAGGAGATTCGTCTGATTAAAGAAATTGTCGCTTCGGTCCTTGTAGGACTGCAAGAACTTGACAAGTTGGATGTCATCCATACGGACATAAAACCAGAAAATATTCTTTGCTCCTTACCCGATCCCAAAGTTTTGGACGTGATTGAAACATTTTGCCGACGCAACAAGGACCGCTCAGCGATGGTGCCATACGAAACCGTACGGGATGCTATCTCACAAGGGGATCCAAACCATCTTGTTTGTCTCGCGGATTTTGGTCTCTCAGTTGCTTTGAAACCGCCCAATGGATGGGATAATTCGAATGAGTCAAGTGAATCTAAGTTGTTGTTGAAGAGTCTAATCGGAAAGAAAAGAGAGTTCCCTGTAGAAAAACCGGGTACCGTCACAAATCTGCGGGGTACAATGGTTCAAACCCGTGAATATCGTGCCCCTGAGATTATCATTGGTCTAGATTTTAACACACGTACCGATTTATGGAGCGTTGGCTGTATGGTGTTTGAAATTATTACTGGTGACTTTCTTATGGATCCAAAGCGTCGCACAAAGAACGAGCGTATGATGGACGTTGAGCACCTGGCAATGATGATGCAACTCCTTGGGCCTATTCCTGATGAGATCATTCGTCTTCGTACACGACGAGATCCAAAACGTCCTCCGCCACGTTATATTCATCGTTATTTTAACGAGAGTGGTCGGTTCATTTACTCCGAAAAGTATCGGCTTTACCCGCGACGACATCTAGATAGGGAATTAGAAACATTTCTGCCTACGGCTGAAGCTCAAGGGGCTGCCGATTTCATTATGCATTGCTTGTCGTCATACGATCCGTCAAGGCGCCC
>NW_912543.1:0-1218 GCF_000209065.1 Trypanosoma cruzi | reverse complement strand
ATGGGCAGGCACTGCGGCCTATTGACTACAGTCCCGCCGGCATCATCGGGGAATTCCGCCCCCGTGGCGTGTGGCGTGTGCGACGCCGACGTGCGCTGCTTTGCTGCTGCGACGAGGGCGATGTCGGGGTCGTGCGGCTGCCGCTGTGCTGAGGGCGGGTACGGGCACGACTGCCTGCCGGTGTACCTGCCGCACGTGGACGGGTGCAACCGCACACCCGGCATGCCGCTGCTGAGTCGCACGGCGACGCTGACGGAGACGCGCAGCCCGACGATGACGCCAACGTGGACGCCGCACTACAGTCCGACGCAGTACGGGCCGACGGAGACGCTGCAGGTGACGGAGACGGTGGCACTGCCGCCCACACGGACCCCGACGGCGTCGGTGAGCAGCACGCTGTGGTGGAGCGACGTGGCGTGCCCGACGCTCGCCGTGACGACGACGGCGGATGGTGGGAGCCTGACGCAGAACGACATCCGCGGCGGTGGGAGCGTTGTCCCGACGCTGCTGATGGTGGCGCTGCCGCCGCCGTTTCGTTGGGCACGCGACCCGCAGCTTGGCACGCACCTGAGCTTCGTGCCGGTGTCGACGGCGCAGCCGAGCGGGTTCGGTGGTCCGTGGGGAGCGATGCTGAGCAACGCGACGTGGGTGCGCAACGCGACGAATCCGTCCACCGTCCTGGAGCTGGCTGTGCCCGTGCACCGCGGTTACTTCATTGCTGCCGACGAGACGATAGTCATTCGCTGCGACGCTGCGGCGGTGTTCGGCGACTGCAAGGGTGTGCTGCTTGGGTCCTTCACGATCAGGTCTGACACGCTGCCCGCTGCTGCCGGCGCCCTCTCGGCGATCACCGGCGTTGTTGCGGGTGCGGCGGCTGTTGCCGTGGTGGTGACTGGCGGGCTGGGCTCCGTCCTGGAGATGCAGGCGCTCGGCGTGTTTGCGAGGATGTCATGCGCCTCGGCGCAGGAGCGTGCGAGCACCGTTGCGCTGCCGTACTTCCTGTCGGTGTTCGCTGCCCTTGACCCGCTGTGGATGGTGGTGGGCAACGCGCTGCTCGCCGCTGTGTTTGGGTGCGTGCACTGCGGTGTGACGGCGGCCTTCCAGCGGTGGCGCGGCGTGGACGCGGCGAGTGCGTGGGCGGCGATGCGCTTCCCGAGCCTGACGTACGTTGTGGCGCACGCGATGCACCTCGGCATCTTCTTTCGGCTCCGTGCTTGC
>NW_912542.1:0-1218 GCF_000209065.1 Trypanosoma cruzi | reverse complement strand
CTCGGGAAGCGTGGGGGGATGTTCCGATGAAAATGACCGACAGTGACTGACGAGACCCGAGAATCCCGTCAACGTGGAATCACAGTGCGGACATTTCTCCTTCCGACGGCGTGTGACGGTTTGTCCCCTTACTGGAGAGACGTCTTCCTCCCTCGCCGACGGGGGAACAGTGTCCGTCCCCGGTGCAGTTGGATCGTTGTTAGAGCGCATATATGCAGACTGTTCCGGTGAGATGTTGCAGAAACGGCATTGGTTCGTGCAATCTCTCATGGCCCAGTATCGTCGGCCCCAGAGCTCAGATTCCCCGCACCTTGCCCTTGCGAGGTGAACCAGTTCCTGACGGTGGAGAACTTCCTGAGTGATCAGGTCCTTACCGCTGAGATCTGATGGCCTTGTGCCGCAAAGCAAGTAGCGATGAGTGTCTTGACGAATGGTACTACGCCACTTGTTGGTGAGCTGGGTAGTAAAACATGTCGGCAGATCCGTATGCCATAAAGGTGCGATTCCTTGCTCCGTGTATTGTCCACTTTCCATAGTCTGCGTCGCATACTGATCTGCAGGCTCGTTAGCGTGTACTCCGCAATGTCCGTAACAAAACTGCAGGTGCACGGACCAGCCAGCACACGTCAGTGTCAAGAGACGCTGCCAGATCTGATCCTCCGTCCAGTCTGTCTGACTGAGCGGGCCCTTGTTTAGAGCCGCTAGAAGAGACTGACTGTCCGTAACCACAAGCAGGGTTTTACGCCTGTGGCGGATACGAGGGATCATCAGCTTCTCTAGGGCTAGAAGCAGCGCACGGGATTCCGTCCTGTAGCTGTATGGGCGTGTGCCGCAGTTTATACTGGCCTTTTCTATTATCTCCGATGAGTTGAGGGATGAAAGCAGTATTCCAACCCCGGCTGACTTGGGAACGTCGACACCGCCATCGGTCGCAAGTATCCACGAACGATGGCTGTGCAGCGCCAGAGCCTCTTCGCTGACTCTGCGCTTTTCCCTTATCAGCTCTTCTTCGTCAGTTATTGAGTGGTCTATCGGAAGTTCCACACCGATGGTGACCCCGGTGAGCGGAGGCCGCAAACCAGGGAGGAATGGAGCTGCGAAAGAACCGCTCTTCGCGTGGTGAGCTCTCGGTGATGCCATAGTCCTTTGTGTATGCGTCTACGAAGGCATATAGCTCGTCCCGAGATAATGGCGAGATGCGGAAACCGGCGCGAGGCG
>NW_912541.1:0-1218 GCF_000209065.1 Trypanosoma cruzi | reverse complement strand
CTATCCGCTGCTTGGAGGAATTTCGCGAGCTCTTGCCCACAATGGTGCTGCAGTCGGCGGATCGTTTTCGAGCGGCTGCTGCACCACACGCTGTGGTCTATGTTTTTGTTTCGAATTATGAATGGCGGGAGTCAGAGGCACTCTCTTTCAATGTATGTTTGCGTGTTCACACACTGGACACCAAACAACCCGGAACTATCCGCTGCTTGGAGGAATTTCGCGAGCTCTTGCCCACAATGGTGCTGCACTCGGCGGATCGTTTTCGAGCGGCTGCTGCACCACACGCTGTGGTCTATGTTTTTGTTTCGAATTATGAATGGCGGTAGTCAGAGGCACTCTCTTTCAATGTATGTTTGCGTGTGCACACACTGGACACCAAACAACCCTGAACTATCCGCTGCTTGGAGGAATTTCGCGAGCTCCTGCCCACAAGGGTGCTGCACTCGGCGGATCGTTTTCGAGCGGCTGCTGCACCACACGTTGTGGTCTATGTTTTTGTTTCGAATTATGAATGGCGGGAGTCAGAGGCACTCTCTTTCAATGTATGTTTGCGTGTGCACACACTGGACACCAAACAACCCTGAATTATCCGCTGCTTGGAGGAATTTCGCGAGCTCCTGCCCACAAGGGTGCTGCACTCGGCGGATCGTTTTCGAGCGGCTGCTGCACCACACGTTGTGGTCTATGTTTTTGTTTCGAATTATGAATGGCGGGAGTCAGAGGCACTCTCTTTCAATGTATGTTTGCGTGTGCACACACTGGACACCAAACAACCCTGAACTATCCGCTGCTTGGAGGAATTTCGCGAGCTCCTGCCCACAAGGGTGCTGCACTCGGCGGATCGTTTTCGAGCGGCTGCTGCACCACACGTTGTGGTCTATGTTTTTGTTTCGAATTATGAATGGCGGGAGTCAGAGGCACTCTCTTTCAATGTATGTTTGCGTGTGCACACACTGGACACCAAACAACCCTGAACTATCCGCTGCTTGGAGGAATGTCGCGAGATCTTGCCCACAAGGGTGCTGCACTCGGATGATCGTTTTCGAGCGGCTGCTGCACCACACGCTGTGGTCTAAATTTTTGTTTCGAATTATGAATGGTGGTAGTCAGAGGCACTCTCTTTCAATGTATGTTTGCGTGTTCACACACTGGACGCCAAACAACCCTGAACTATCCGCTGCTTGGAGGATGTCGCGAGATCTTGCCCACAAGCGTGCT
>NW_912540.1:0-1218 GCF_000209065.1 Trypanosoma cruzi | reverse complement strand
CCGACGTGGGGCGGGACGCTGGGAAGGCCACTCCGCACCACACTCCGATGCCGTACATCGCCTTCGCCCGCGCCGGTGCAACGCAGAACGCCCGCAGGGTGTCTCTCTTAGTTCCCCACGCGGCGGGCGGAATCGGTGCCATTCGTGGTGGGCGCTGGTTTGCCTCCTCGGGGAGCGCCGCCACGCGCGCGCCCATTCCACGGAATTCCGGAAATTGACGCCCAGGAGGGTCGGCATGCGCTCCATGGTGGCTGGGCCCCCTCGCGCGTGAGGTCCGAGAAGGGCGTGACGCCGAAGGTCGCGTGTGGGTTTGCCGCGGCGTGCAGCCTCGCAAGAAACAGGTTCGCCCGGAACACGCTCAGGCGGAACGCCTCCTCCGCGGCGCTCCCGTACACCCTGCCATGCTTCTGCTTGAATTCTGCGAATTGCGACGCCAGCGTCTCCTCCGCATGCAGGCTCGCCGTCGCCGCGGGGACGAGGCACGCCATGACGACCAGGACGGCCGCGAGCGACAGCGCACGCGCCCAGCCAGACATTACTGCTTGTGTGGGCGTGTTTCCTTCCTTGTGTGCCTTCAACAGCGTCACCTTCAGACTGTGGTGGTGTGCGGGCGTTGACGTGGAGAGAAGGAGCATGCGCGCGTGTATGTGCACGCCACGGCAAAGGAGCGTTGCCACGCCACTCCGCCCCGCATGGTCGGCTGACAGTCGGGGACGGCGGTGGGTTCAGCCACAGTGGGGAATGCTCGGGCGCTCAACAGAAGCATATAATAGAAAAAAAGCATGCACAGAGCAAATCAATAAACGATCCACTCCACTGGGACTTGTTTTCCCGGTGTGCCGCAGCACCGACGCTCGCTCAATAATAATAAGAAAGTAAAATGAGAAAAAAGCAGCATCAGAAACAAAGAGTGCCCTCAGAGACGGCGATGACGGCTGTGGTATGGCTGATAGCGACGCTGCCTGTCAACGTCGGCCAGTCGGCCACTGGAGCTGGAGCCGCAGAAGAACTCAACGGAGCCTCTTAACAGCCGGTTGCATTTGTTGAGAGGAACAGAGGACCTCACCGATGGGCCGCTGCAGTGCGTACTCGTAAAGAAGACTTCCTCTGTGAGAGTCTCAGCACCGCACGTGACAATGGCAGAGGCGCCGCTGGTGGTCAGGAGACACTGACCGGTCGGTTACGTCACGTTCTCGCACCCACACTGCACGCAGCGTC
>NW_912539.1:0-1218 GCF_000209065.1 Trypanosoma cruzi | reverse complement strand
AAGCTCTGTCACGAGGCCCTCCGGTCCGGCCTGGCGATCCACGGACACGGCATCACCAGTCGCCGTGGGGTGCTGCTCGGTGCCAACGCCAAAAACGTCATCGCCATCGTCACCCTGGTCAGGAAATGACCCTGGTTCCTTCGACAGCGCGCCCATGCTGGCAAACGGGTTCGTGGACGACGCGGCTGCGCGGCGTGGCGGCCCGGCTAGCTGTGTCTGCTGCTGCGACCTCATCTCGGCCTCCATCCGGTGCATCGCCGCCCCCGCTGCCTGACGCTCCTCCTCATGGCTCTGCTGCATCCGACACAACTCCTCCTTCAGCTTGGCATTCTCTGCCGCCATCTCGGCCTCCATCCGGTGCATGGTCGCCTCCGCATCGGCGCACTGCCGTGCAAGACGCTCCACCTCTCCCACAGCGCTATCCCGGGCCAGTGTGGCGCTTGACAAAGCAGCCTCCAGCTCCGCTAGCCGCCCTCGAAGCTCTGTCACGAGGCCCTCCGGTTCGGCCTGGCGATCCACGGACACGGCATCACCAGTCGCCGTGGGGTGCTGCTCGGTGCCAACGCCAAAAACGTCATCGCCATCGTCACCCTGGTCAGGAAATGACCCTGGTTCCTTCGACAGCGCGCCCATGCTGGCAAACGGGTTCGTGGACGACGCGGCTGCGCGGCGTGGCGGCCCGGCTAGCTGTGTCTGCTGCTGCGACCTCATCTCGGCCTCCATCCGGTGCATCGCCGCCCCCGCTGCCTGACGCTCCTCCTCATGGCTCTGCTGCATCCGACACAACTCCTCCTTCAGCTTGGCATTCTCTGCCGCCATCTCGGCCTCCATCCGGTGCATGGTCGCCTCCGCATCGGCGCACTGCCGTGCAAGACGCTCCACCTCTCCCACAGCGCTATCCCGGGCCAGTGTGGCGCTTGACAAAGCAGCCTCCAGCTCCGCTAGCCGCCCTCGAAGCTCTGTCACGAGGCCCTCCGGTTCGGCCTGGCGATCCACGGACACGGCATCACCAGTCGCCGTGGGGTGCTGCTCGGTGCCAACGCCAAAAACGTCATCGCCATCGTCACCCTGGTCAGGAAATGACCCTGGTTCCTTCGACAGCGCGCCCATGCTGGCAAACGGGTTCGTGGACGACGCGGCTGCGCGGCGTGGCGGCCCGGCTAGCTGTGTCTGCTGCTGCGACCTCATCTCGGCCTCCATCCGGTGCATCGCCGCCCC
>NW_912538.1:0-1218 GCF_000209065.1 Trypanosoma cruzi | reverse complement strand
ATATAAGAACGCACAACAAAGCAAACAGGGGAAAAAAGTAAATAAAAGTTATTAAAGAAGAGAAATTAATTACCAGGTGTGTTTGTGTGTCGGTGCAGCGGAGGTCGCAATTGTCCCACGCGGCAGCCAGTCACTCCTCACAGAGCCGCAAACCCCCACAGTCCCAACAGCAGGGAAAGCAGCGGCAGCACCCTCCTCTCACGCATGGTGCCAGCATCGGTGTTATTCCCCTGAGACAAATTTCCAAGAATGCTGCCGAGGGCCGTAGCATTTACGTCCCTAACCTGTGGGCGGATCTCTTCCTCATTTCCATCCGCTCCTCCTGCCGCCTCCCCATCCGCACCAGAGCTCGCGCTCGTCCCATGATTCACTGCGGTTCCATGTTGCCCCATGGCTCCGGCGGTATGAGCGTTTGTATCTGCTGCGGCGGGAGTATTCACAGGCGTTTGAGGTGATCCGTCTCCCGTCACCGTTTTTCGAGCTCCTGTCCCCACTGCCTTGTCACCACCAGGCGAGGAAGCGCTATCCATAAGTTGAGTTCCAACGGAGGATGTTCCTGACACCGACTGTTTCACAGACTTCTCTCCTGCTGAGGAACTCGTGGCAGTGGACACTGCTGATGCGGACAAACCGCCTGCACCACTTGTCTTCAAAGATTCATGTTCGGACTGCCTGTCTCCACCAAGAGAAGACCCAATCGCGGTCCCGTGAGTCGGCCTGCCCTTCGGAGGTGGAATAGGAGCTTTCTTTGCGTTAAGCGCAGTAATCTCATTGCCATTCAACGGGCGGTTGTACAGCAGGACGTTCGTCACCGTCACGGACACGTCTTCTCGTCTCTCTGTGCTGCTTCCATCCCCTCCAATGTAGAAGTGGGATATCCCTGTCAAATCCTTATTTTCCACCTCACATTGCTCATCTCTCACACGTTTACCATCGACGTACGCGGAGCCCCGGGTGCCGTTCTGCAGCACAATGGCGACTTGGTATTGTGTTGTATCTGTCTCTGAATCCCATGTGCCGCGGTGCTTCGGCGTCTTTCCGTCACCGCACAGTAATATCCACTTACCTCCGCCGTTGTACGACAGTCCAAGAAGTACTGGATTCCCTGCATCCTTCATCTTCACACCCATCAAGGGAATGGAGGTATCTCCCTCCTGCACCTTTTGGATGGACATCGTCGCCACAAGAGTGAAGTTGTAGTTCGCAAAGTGGTACGGC